>NW_024062392.1:0-59845 GCF_006381635.1 Hibiscus syriacus
TATATGATTTTATGTTGGAAGATAATTTATAAAATTTTAAAAGAAATAAATTTATAAAATTTTATAAAATTAAAAATAAATGATTAATTAAAAATATAAAAATATTTAATATATATAAAAATTTAAAATTTTCAAATGAATAATTGTATCTACCCGCCTTCTTCTGTCCATCTTTGCTTTTGCTGTACTGCTGACTCACACCATCTAAAGTTGAGGTCCATATTGGCTTCCATCCCACCTTAGTTGTATAACTAAATAATCAAAAGAAAAGAAAGAAATCATTTTGTGGATGGTGAAATTTTAATTAATTATAAAGTAAGTGTCTAAATTATATATCTTTTTACTGATAAGTGCTTATATTATATTTTAAATGATCTAGGCGTTTAATGTTATACACGTTTATCACTTTAGGTGTCCAGACTGTAAATGTTGTTAATTTCATCCGTTAAATGACACGTGTCAAATTTTGGTAATTTTAAAAAAATTATTTAAAATTTAAAATTAAAATTATATATATATTTAAAAAAAACACCAATTTTGAAAGATCCCAAAACTTGGAAAATCTTCATTCCAACCTCTAAATTCACGCCGCTCTTTGCCATTTTTGAAGTTCCATCAAACCTCATATCTCTCGACGATCAATAGCTCTATGAAATCATGATTGATTAACGACCCATCGACATTTGTACCCCGTGAATCCTAGGATGAAAATCGTGCGATTCCGACAATCAATCGACGACAACTACGACAGCGCATGACTAGGAGGATGGTAGGGACTACGTCGACAATAGTGATTTTGACCGGAAAGGATGGCGACAACGGGGGTTAGGGATTTAGGATCTTTAGGGATTTTTTTTTTATTTAAGAGGAATTATATTTTTTAATAAATATAATAATATTTTTAATTTTTTAAAAATAAATTTCAAAATTATCGAAACGAAACACGTGTCACTTAACGGAGAAAACTAATGACAGTTACGGTTCAGACACCTAAAATTGTAACGTTGCTAAAATCCGAGAGAATAATCTTATTTTCTATCGTCGAAACTATTTGATGATTCGAGACTATCATTTGTATGGAATGCAATAATTATGAAGAGGCATTGCTCCACCAAATTAGTAGTGCTTTAAAACCCAAAAATCACGTCATGTGGGTGACACCAATAATTCTATATGTTTCCAATCAGCCTTCAACTCGTTTGCTCCTTTCATTTGTCGTCGAACTCAATGTACAAAGGGAACATTTCAAACTAGGCAAACATCCAGTTTTGAGTTATGAAAGATAAAAGTCTAAATACGGACATAAAATTTTATGTTGAGGGTGAATTTGAATTTATAAAATTTTGGAAAGTAAATTTGAACTTATAAAATTTTAAAGGGAGCGAAAATAAATTTTTAATAGAAAATATATAAATAAAATATAAAATATATGATAATTTTAAATTTTTAAAAAAAACGACGTCCCTACACATCCCGTCTAAGTCCATCCCTGACAAGACCCTCCGAATACAAAGAAAAACCCTTTAAATGCCTAAACGATAATCCAGATTCGGTCAAATTTTGCTCCAAAAATTGATATAACCCACCCAATGAGTGATAAAGATATGGCGCCAATAGATTAGTTTCTGAACCTTTCTTAGCTGGCCACTGGGACAATGTGAATAATAATAACATAAATTACGTATTTAGTCATCCATCTATTCACGTTATTTTGTTTTGGTCATCTAATAATTATTATTTTTTTATCAATATTAAACCTAACATTCTGTTCTGGTCACCCCTGTTAAAAAAATTAACATTGATGTTAATTTGTTACCATAAGGTAATGCCACGTTATTACTAAAAAATTGTCACGTCAACAATTCTTTTAATTTTTTAATCATGGAAGATTAAAATAGAACAAAAATACAACATTATGTATGATTGTTAAAAAATATTTAAATGACCAAAATAAAATATATAAAATAGATGTATGATTAAATACGTAGTACCCTAAAAATATCAATCGATGGTATAGTTATAGCAAAGGAGAAAGGCATTATATTCGCCATTGAATGATATGTTTTAATTGACAAATGACATAAATGGAGGGGTTGATCCTTGGAATACAGAAGGGATTGTTCATTTCAGAGTATATCCGAATTCAAGCCGTTGTGTTTGTACGTTATATGTGCCGTGTCGTAGGTTAAACCAATAAATACTATGAGAGTTAATTGTATAGTATGTCCCTAAACTATAACTCTCATTTTAAATTAGTACTTAAAATTTGAATATTCCAATTTCATCCCCAACTATGACTCTCATTCTAAAGTAATCTTTAAGCTTTTAAACATTCTAATTCCATCCCTAAATTATGATATTATTTCTAAATTGGTCCCCAAACATTTGAAGATTCCAAATTTATCCCAAAATTCATCCAAATATGTAATTAGTTTCAACCATGATTTAACCTAAATTTTATTTTCCCCCCAAACATATAATGATATAACTTGGCCTAACTATTTTATTAACAAGGGACGTGATTAGTATATACATATAGTTTGGGATGAAATTGGAATATTAAAAAAGTTTAGGGATCAAATTAGAATGAAAGTGATAGTTTGGGGATAAAATTAAAATCTTCAAAAGTCTGAGGACTAAGTTAGAATGATAGTCATAGTTTAGGGATAAAATTGGAACATTGGAAAGTTTAAGGATCAATTTAGAATGAGGGTCATACTTCAAGGACATGCGATGCAATTGACTCAAAAAATTAATAAACCAACAAAACTACAACTATAGGTTTGTATAGGGGTGGCCATCATTGGCATTGCCATCGCATTATGGAAACCATTAATAATAGTTCTCTTACAAGTACAACAAAGAAAACCCCAAAAAAAAGGGAAAATGAGAGTTACAACTTCCAAATGCCAATCTCTTTACACACTCAAGGAATATATATATATATATATATCTTAAACTTTGTCAATCATTAGGAAGAAGATAAATCCTAGTTTAAGGCTTGTGAGGGCATTGATAGCACTTGGTGAACAAACCAAATGTATCAATTTGTTGTATGAAATTAAGCATGCTTGCCCATCCTCCAAAACCAAATCCCACTATCAAAACCCATATCACCACAATGATGTTGATGGAGTACATGCCTGCCCAGCCTCCTAGGAATGATGGTGGCCTCTCTACCGCGCTCTGCAAAAACGAACACCAGATATTGATATTAGCTATTAAATCTCGGGTAAAGTACATAAATGATCTTTCAATTATAGGATATTGCTTTGTTAAATTATCGATTATTGAAAATTAGAAAATAGTCCTTCAAATATAGGGTGTTACTTTATTGAGTCACTAATAGTCATTCAACTATTCATGTGTTCTAAATTCATCATTTTTGGTTAAAAATTGATAATAGTCTGAGTTGGACGTTAACCTGTTGATCGAAATATAATAAAATCTGATCCCAAAATCTCAAATGACTGTACAACTGAAATGGTTTTAGAATCAAATTTTA
Organism: Hibiscus syriacus; assembly: GCF_006381635.1. Classification (NCBI taxonomy): domain Eukaryota; kingdom Viridiplantae; phylum Streptophyta; class Magnoliopsida; order Malvales; family Malvaceae; genus Hibiscus; species Hibiscus syriacus. The sequence goes on from NW_024062392.1 coordinate 3,506, forward strand.
TCGTATCTCAGTCAGTAGGTTAATGTCTAACTTAAACGATTACCAATTTTTTAATAGAAAAGGACGAGTTTGTAACATATGAATATTCGGGTGGCCATTTGCAACTTTTAATAGTAAGACTTAACAAAGTAGCACCCTATAGATAGAGACTCAACAAATCAGTACCCTATAAGTGATGGACCATTTGTGTACTCTACCTTTAAACCTTTAAAGAAGTGAGAGTTGAATAACAAAGAACCTCTCGTGCGGATGCAGGTGCAAAAGTAATCATGTGTGCTAACGAAGGGATAATGTAAACAGTGAAGCTGACAAGGAGAGATCCAACGGTTGAGTTGATAGGGCCAAAGAAAGGGAAGATGATTGCGAGGAACCAGATTGGGATCACCACAGGGAGTCTAGCCACTGCTCTCTTCAATACACTCTTGGTTTCATGCACCCCAATGAATTTCTCCCACACAAAATATAGAGGAGTGCATGCAAATCCAAAATGTAATGAACTGAAAAAAAAACGAAGTGTATATTACTCTTGGTGATGATTATATGAATCAATCTCGAGCAGGGATTTAATTAGCGGTCCATCATAATAGTGTCTATTATGTTCGCTATCTCGATAAATGTTATAACTGAAATAAGACCGCAGCCACGATTTAAATTCTTGATCTCAAGTTAAAGACTCAGACCTGATGAATGAGCATGAGAATAACAGCAGTGTCTCGGAAACCAGTCCTTGGGAGCAGCGATAAAGCATTGGAATGGGTGAGAAGGAGATCACCAAAGGCCCAGTAAACAGCAGAAGCTGATGGTAAAGTTAGGGTTAACACATAAAGTGTTGCTAACAAGTATATCATCTTGAACTTTTGTGGCTTCCACATGGCATGCATGATCTCCCTATACAATCAAAACATATTTATCAATATTTGTTGTCCAAATCGATGAACTTTGAGATTTTTTGGTTTAAGTCCTCACACTGTGACAGCATGACCACCAAAGGTGTAAAGAATGTTGGTGGCTCCAGTGAAGTAGAGAACCACCTTGGTTGGCCCTGAGTGCTTAACTCCATCAATCTTTCCATGTAAAAAACAAAGAAAAAAAGTTTTGAGAGATCGAGAATAAAATGCATAACAGATCATGCAAATGGACAACTAAGGTAAAGAAATTCGGATTTCAGTATGGAATGTACCCGTCCATGGAGAAGGGAGGCAATTGTCATGTACCATGCAGTGTAAGAAGTCATCATGAGGCCAAGAAATGACCAAATTCTGTAGTTATGGAATGAAGGAATAAACACAGTTGTTGCACAGCAGGCGCCAAAGATGTACGTCCAAGTTCTCTTGTCAAGGTTGTCATTTATATAGTAGATATTGCTGTATTTGCATTAATGGAAAAATCAGAACAAAATGGATAAAACATTCACACCGAAAGAACACAATACTTCCCTTAATTATGATTCAATTTTCTTTTACCTAGCACAAGCAATTAACTGAATCACTGATCCAAATAGCAGAAAAGTGCAGTTGAAAAAAAGACCTATGTTTCTCCAATGTTTCCCCAACAGTTCATCAAGAACTTCAAACCACTGCAATGGGGAAAAAAAAGAACCCAAAACAACTGTGTGACTTTTTTTCTTTCTAAAAGAACAATCAGTAAGAGAAAAAGGAACTTTAGAATCTCTACCTGAATTACATGATTCCTGAAATCAACCTTTTCTCTTTCCTTCCTTGTTCTATACTCAACATAAAGTAAACTTATAAGATACGCTGTCCAGCTTCCCATCAAGCCATAGAAAAGTTGAAATAAGATCCCTGATAACATCCCCAGTTGCGAGAATGAATATGGCAGTGTAAGTAGCACTTGAGCAACCTATATGCAATTTCATGACAAAAGAGAATAAAAAAACCAAGTAAAGCAACGAGGAAAGATCAGCTCAAATTGATTGAGACTAGAGAAGAAGTGTGCCTGGTTAGAAGCACAGCTGAACCATGCATCATAGACCGAGCCACCATGCCAAAAGAAGTTCGATAACTTGCTCTTTGCAGACCTGGAATCTCCTTCTTCTCTTTCCATTTCTAGATAGTTTCCAGCTACAACTGTTTCGACCTTCTCTGAAGCCATGTTTTGCAGTGACTGTAAGCCCTCAGCAGCAATGTTGGTGTTGTGATGGGGTGATTTGAAATCTATTTTTATAGATAAACTTAAGAGCTTCTTTACCCTATCTGTTTCTTTAAGCAGCTGCCATGCACTTTTCTTTCCTTTTTTTTTTTGGTTAAAAGGATTTTGTTGAGCAATAATTGAGTCACCCCTGTGGGGACCTAGCTATGTTACCCTTTCAGAAATGTGATTGAATACGAGTACATGTATATTGATCTTTGAAACTTGTATTAATCCTTTGAAGGTTGTGAATATGAAAAAAAAATTAAAAAACAAGCACATGGTCTTTACTTGGTTCTAGCTTTAGCTTTCATTGGTGGGGGGAAGGTGATGCATCTATGTCCCTAGGACGGATAGATGGGGGGATTTTTGTTAGGTGTTGTGAAATAAGATAATGAATAAAAAATATTTAAAATATAATAGAATTTGATTTTCTAGGGGTACGATTGCACCCGATATCTCCTTAGTTTCATCTCTGTACGTCTCTCATGGGTGATAAGCTCATTTCGAAAATTGACTCGATAACTCGAGTTAACTTAAAAAATCGATTTAAATAATTTAAAATTTAAAAAATCAATTTTTGGAATAGAGTTAATTTTTATTTTTCCATACTAACTCTAGCTTTCATCGGTGGGCAAGGGTGATGCATCTATGTCCCACAAGGGTGACAAGCTCATTTCAGTCTTTGCTCCTTTGGGCGGACTGGAAGGTGATGGGTCCATGCTCTCATGCACTGCACGAGCGGGTGGTCCACTTTGGGGCCTACTTCATAACAAGGAAAAGAAAACACTCAACATGGGTTGATAATGAAACAAATATAAGGGAGGGATCGGCATGGGTCGGGTCGGATTTTCAGTCCATCTGATCTGATCTGATCTAAAAATTATAAATATCTACTCGACTCAAATTTAATTTGAAAAGTATACATCTTCAATCTGACTCGAACCCGACTCTATTCAAAATATTATATTTATTAAAAATATTATTTTTAATTAATAAAAATAAGGATTTAATTGACAAAAATAATATATAGAGAGGTATTATTGCAATTATCCTTAAATATAAAAGGTAAAATTACAATTTTTTTGGGTTGGGTTGGGTCAGGTCGGGTATTCTTCACCCTAAACCTGACATCGACCCCGACTCGAACATAACCTTAAAAAACCCGACCCAATCCGACTCGAATAATTTTTTTTAAATCTGACCCGATCAAATTGGGTTGAGTCAGACCCGTCGAGTTCGGATCCCATGCACATCCCTATAAAGGAGTAAAGGGAGATAAATTAGACATTTATTTAGTTCAAAAAAGGAAAAGAAAAGGGAACAAAAATATTTGTATATTTGATTTGAGTATGAATGCTGGGGTTGGCTAAAAAGATGGAGTGAATAATTACATTGAGGTGAGCTTTGGTGGTAAACATGATTAGCACCACACGTGTGCCAACTGGCTTTATACCCCCTATATATAATAATATCATTTGTGTGGTATTTGGTATTCTTGGGGGGGTCAAATGAACCCTAAACCAAGATTGAAGGGGGCTGATTAGGTGAGAATATTATTGATAAGGTCCTTTGCTTTTAGTGTTTGCCCCATTTGATTAGGCATATCCCATCTAACCATGATCTTGAGATGCTCCTTTAGCAGCCCCGATTAGGTGAGATCCCGGCGACATGTTCAAATTAAGGGAATGATTGCATGTCATTTCACCCCTTGTTAATTGGGGCAAAATAAGCCTTAGTTAGGTGACCTTACTAGTAAAAAAGAACTATTATTTTCTTTTAAGTATCTAGATTTGAGCAAATGTATTTGCATGATGTGTATTGTCAACAAATAAAATTTTGTTTGAACATTTACTACTTTATTATCATTCCATACGAACATATATTTGATAGAGATTTATTGTATTCTCAATTATTTTTTAGGTCCAATACACATATGGAAAGACACAAATGATAATATCTATATAATTATTTTAATCTAAGCGATGTTTATATTCAATTTGTATCTTAACATGAATTTATTACGACCTCAATGGTAGAAAGGAGTTTTGTTCTTCTCAAAGGTTTGAGTTCGAGTAAATACATCTGCAAGATGTGTGTATTCATTGTCAATTGACTAAAAAAATTATGAATAGATGTTATCTTATAATAACCCGAGGAGCAATTTTCATTTTGCTTAGCTTTGTGGCAATCTTGAGAAAAAGCAAGATAACTTGAGCCTTTTAAGCCTCATATTTTGGATCTATCAATGACACTATTTCTCAAGCATACAATGTTTGATAAAGGTTGGATTCAACCATACTTTTCCACTGTAAAATCAACTTTATGATTATTATTTGGATAATTTTTTTTTCTGTTTAAATTTAGTCATATCCATAAACTAATGAAATCAGCGACGATGGAAAAAAAGAATTTTTTTCTCGGAATAACCACCGGTATTCGATCTATTGGTCTATTAATCTGAATCGAAAACTGCAGAGATAAAGACGATCCTCCTAACCCAATTTATTCCATTCACAATCATCAGATTTAAACCCTTGATCTTGCTTAAGAAATCTAATGTATCAACCCACTAAACGATTGTCCGTGAAAACTAAAGGAATTTTTATAGAGAAAAAGAAATATTTTCACCAAAAAAAGGTAATTAGACAGCTCGAAAACGATACTTGTCATTATTTTGACTGCCTTTAATCAACTAGCTTTCCTTGTTAAAAGACAATCACCATTTCCTTTTTCCACTTTACTCCATCCCTTGCCAATATACAGCTTGGTACGGTATTACATCAATCATAATCATTTCAATTAACAACTAATGTGATCTTTGAACAAATTATTCTTATTAGATTGGTAAAAATTTACGATTTTTTCATCTAAATATAGTGAACAAATATCGCAAATTACTCTTATCGATATACGTATCTAATCATGTTTAATTACTAAATTTCATTACCATACAATCATATCATCGTTATTTATACAAAGTATTTTTGCTAGATTAATTGAGACTTATAAATTTTGTATCTAAATATAGTTATGAAACATCATAAGTTGTTCGTACCAATACATATATCTAATCATATTCCGAACAATTCTAAGGTTTATTTGCAAGCCCTTGCACATCTATAATAAGTTAGTATATAAAACGACACTTAAAAATTATTTGAAATATGATTAAATGTGTGTATATGTCATAACGACTTTTTGGCTGGTGCTTGACGAGTTTTTGGAATGTTTGTAAACATACCGGAGTCCGCCATCAATCATTTTCAAAGTGAGATTGGAACACTTAAAATTGGGTATTATTTTTTTTTTAAAAAAAATTGGATTCGGGTCTGGTCTGGTCGGATTTTTTAAAAGGTGATGTTTGGGTCGGGTCGGATTCGGGTTTAGGGTGAAAAGTACCCGACCCGACCCAAAAAATAATTTCACCTTATGTATTTAGGAATAATTACAATAATACCCCTCTATATATTATTTTTTCAATTAAATCACTATTTTTATTGAATAAAAATAATATTTTTTTATTATTTCGGGTCGGGTCTGGTCGGGTTCTGATTTTATCTCAAAAATTCGGGTCGGGTCGGGTTAGGGTTGGGGTTAGGTAGAGAGTATATATTATTCGGGTTGGATTGTGTGAATGATATAAAATTTTCAGATCAGGTCGTGTTGGCTGAAAGCTGACCCATGCCCATTCTAAAGTGGAATGTAAAACCAATATTTGGGTTTTACATTATTACATGTGTTACTTGTAACATCTAGATTTCACTTGTGTTTAGTTTCACAAAACTTCGATACTTGTTTTTTGTCGTTCGACTTATCGTGAATTTTAAATAAAAATCGATTCTCAATTAATTATTAAACATGCTATTAAATTTTGAGCCTAATATTAAATATTTAGTGGCAAATTTATCAAATTTTAGAAATGAAGTCTTAAAATCTAGTTTTGTTGGTTTTATTTTTCCCAAATTTCTCTCCATTTCCTATTACCCAATAAAAAAATTAATTTCAACAAATAAAAATTATAGATTTTTGTCAAATATTTATTATAGAGCATGTAAATTATTCATTGATCTTACATCATATTTTAGTCGTAACTCTATTTTGAAAATTCTATTTCTAATATTCGATTTATATTATTTGGAGCTTCATGTTTTGTAAACTTCACTACTACTTATTTATTTTGATTACGATGATTATGTATTACAAATTGAGAATATGATTTAAAAAATGGTTAATTATTTTGTGCAACACTCGAATTCTCTAGTTTCGGACATTTCGGATTAGGGTGTTACAATAATTTTATTATTAATATAAGAATTTAATAAATTGTTCATAAGAATCCTACCAGTCAAGCATGTTGAGACTTTGAGAATTTAGATTTGAGTAAACAAAATTTATTGAGATTTTTTTTCTTAACCTAGCATTAACATGGTTAACGAATTTTAGTAAACATACTCACATCCTAAGTATTAAATATTGAAAATGTCTTAAGTATTTATTTAAGAACATAGAGCTTAAAACGACTTAAGATCTTACGGATTATCGAAATATATCTTGTAATAAAATATTATGATATAAATAAAAAATAATACTTCTGTAGAAGTATGAGAGGATTCAAAAACTCTTTTGTTTATTTCTAAACTTAAAAATTAAAAGGGAAACCGATTCATGATCTGTCGAGGCGATGAATCTTAAAGTCCATATAGTTGAGGAATTTATGGTAAATATACAACTTCATTTTCTAAGTTTCTAGTGATCAAATGAAACCATGAAAAGACTCACAGTATACATCTTCACTTATTCCTATGATAAATAATATAATGTATAAGGTCAAATTTTTGTTTTTTTTAATGGATTCATAACTCAAAATTTAGGTGGTCTTAGTGAGGTGGACTTGATGAATATACCAGTGCGGAGAAAGGATGATCTTTTAAGCTCTTCATGAATTCATAGTCCATGAGTTGGCTGATCATCTTGAGACTGACTTCACAGATTCACTGATTTGATAGGATGAACAACTAAATATTCTCAACGAGTTCATATCCCAAGTTTTTTTATGGTCTTTGTGAGATAGACTTGATGAATTCAACAAATCTTAAAAAATTGTGAGGTCGAGCTTACTAAATGATTTTAATGATTTCGTAGACATGATTCAGGTGAGCAATATCGAGAGACTTAATGAAATCCCCTACGTAAGTGTGAAGAATTAGTCACCTTATATAAAATGTTTTGGACCGTCTTTCGAGAGCACTTACCAACATCTCGAGGTTTATAGGTTAAAGTTGTTTATCTATCGTAAAATTCAGTTGGAGAAAAAAAATATCATGTGTTGTGATTTTACTCCTATTTTAATAAGTTTCATATTTATTTACTTATCAAGAGAATAATTCGCCTAATTTCATTGTTGCTCTCTTCTCACATTAAAATATCTCTATCTATTTGTATAACGTTTGAGAGATTGTGTTAACCTTGAGGATAATGTCAATTATCACGATTACACCAATTCAGATGAAATTGTGTATAAGATAATGGATTTTACCATGATAAAGTAATTATATCATCGTTATTTTATTTACTAATTCATTTATATTTTTAATCAATTCTGATATCTTTTATTTTGCAGCAGTATTTTCCCTAACACTTCAAAACTATAAAACAGAACAAATGTAAGCTCAAGTTGAGACGGAATGCTATGCAGGATTAGGGTTCATGGAAATTTCAAAATAGTGTTTTTGGGATTTACAAGTGTTTCTTGCATCAACATTCACACCACAAAGATATGTTTTATCAATAAAAACGTTGACTATTAATTAATTAACGATTTTCATCTTAAAATTATTAAAATAAAATGTTAGAGGCTAAATGAGCTAAAATATATGGGACAATATGATTATCGATCATATAATATATTAAAGGGGTAAGTCACTACGTTGAAAGACTCCATTTTTGATGACTTAAAAGCCCAACCGAGTTCGATGAATGTCGAACCAAAGACAAAACGAAAAACAAAAGGCAACGCCATGCAATGTAAATTCCAAAAATATCGTCTTTTATCAACGTGCCGGTTGCTCGGCACACAGTGCCCTCATTTTCACTCATTCCCACAGTCCAAACCTGCAGTTTCAGAATAATCAGAACAACATTTGATCAAGCAGCTCAAAAAAAAAACCCTTCAAATCTGTTTTTAGCTGGCCACAATCCAATCATTTACCCCATTTCCAAATATCAAACCTTAAACCCCGAAATCTCAAACCCCAAAACTATTACTCAGGCCATGAACCCTAAATCTCGAACCTCATGTTATTAACTTTAAACCTTAAATCATAAATTCTAAATCATGAACTCGGAGCTTACATCTTAAACTCTAAACCCTTACGCTAAAAAGAAAAAACATATTTTTTTACTCTGAGTTGAAGAAATATTTATTTATGAGTTAAATTTTTAATTAAATCTAAGTCATTATTTATTTAAATTAATGATTACAAACTAGTGTAAAACTTATTAGTTTTACATAGTGTAAGGATCATAACATATATATATATATAGATTATGATCCATTTACAAAGTATAGAAAAATTGTACTTTTACATTAGTTTAGAATCCGTTGAAATTATCTCCTTTTTCTAATGAATATTTTATTATTTTTTACTGTGAATATCTTCTCATTTTCTAATGTTAATATTATCATTCTACTGTCACTCCTCCAAAACTATCATCTGCATTTAAAAATGTCAGTATGATTGAGGATTTACGCTAACTATATGTTAGGTTTTTATCATATTGATTTTACACATTTGGTGTAATTTAGGGTTAAAGGAATTCAAATTCCAATCTCGTAAATGTTACTCCTTAAAACATCTCTCTAGACCCTATAATGAATAGGTTTCAATTTTCTTCGTATTTTTAGGTTTATTATTTACTTTTGCTTGAGTATCTTGGTGGCCATTGTGTCCAAATTTACCACTTTATTATGATGCTTTGTAATTTTGATTCATTCCATTATTAATAAAATCCAACTGCCATTGTTAAAAAATCGAAATTATAACTTTGACTCCTTAAAATAATAAAATTTCAACTCAGTCCCTTCAAAATTGTAAGTTAAACGTCAATACAATAGTCGAATTTTATTTTCACTATAAAAAAGTATATAGTTCAATTCTAGTCTCTCTAAAATCGTAACTAGTATAGTTGAACAATGAGGCATCGCTTTAGTCCTAGTTGTATTGATGAGTAATCTTACTCTAACCCTAATATTAGATTATGAATATAATTCAGAATAGGGGACATATTGTAAAACTTAAAAGTTGTACACTTTTTTAGAATAGTTGGATGAGAAGAAATCAAAGGGTGAGACTAATAGTAGGAAATGAGAAGATATTCACTAGAAAAAAAAAATAAAGAGTTAATCTCAGCCTTTGATTTATCCTCATTCAACGATCCTAAAAAGGTGTAAAACTCTTAGTTTTACACCAGATGTATACCTTAAACTTTAAGGTATACATCTGGAGAGGTGTTCTGTACCTAATCTACATATGCATCTGATTAAAAAATTTGTGAATACCGAAAGTTATTATTGGTAACCCTCATAAAAGTACAAGTTAAAAACAAAAACATAAGTTGATGAATGCATTATTGAGGGTTCGTGATGATGAACAATGGGTGTTTATTTTGATTTAAAGGAAGGAGAATCTGATGGTGCCTGCAAGAGACAAAGGAATCTCATGTGTAATTAGGAATATACGGGTGAATATGTCTATTGGTCCAAAAAATTTTAATGAGTTGAGCGAGTTGACAACTTCGTGCATTAAATAATTGGGGAATTAGGGAGTAATATTCCATTAGATCTCTTTATTTTAAAACCATGACTAATGCAGTTGAGCAATGGGCCAATTGAAGGCTGTCTTGACTTGAATTATCGATCCTTTATTTCTTGTTGTTTCGTCATCAAAACAGTGGACGGTGATGGATTGTGATTTGTTGGATTTCAACAATGATTTTGGTAAAAATTGTAAATGATTTGATTACATAATAAATAAAGTTATACATTTACAAGATTATTTTAGTATAATCACCCGTATCGACCCTCCCAACTCAATTTACTCTATTCGCATTCGTCATAATTCGAACCCCTGACATTTACAAGATTATTAGTATTTCTAAAGATGTTTAATTGTTTTATAAATCGTTGCCTTTTATGCATTTTTATCAAAAGCAAGGGTGATTTTAATCTATTATATATTTTGCATTTTTTTATATTTTTATTGATATTCTAGTCTAAATACTAATGCCCGCCACCGTTACGGTTGTCGTCAATTGATCTCCACCTGGCCCACATTATCGAAGACTAGTTACCAGACGAAAAACCACCATAATAGCAGTCAAAAAGACCCCTAAAATCGCGGCTCCATAGCAAGGACGACGTTGTTCGACTACAAAGATGGATAAGAAGGTGTCGATGAAGGTGGCCGTTGTCGAAAACGGAGATGGGGTTAAGGTTAGGGATTTGGAGATTTTAGGTTTCTTTTAATAAATATAAAAATTTTTAAATTGTGTTTTTTTAAAATTGTTTTAAAATTATCAGAGGTGATATGTGTCTATTAACATAATTTTTTAAGGCCATTACGAATCAGTCACCTAAAGTTGAAACGTTTATAACGCTAGTCATCAAGATCGTTCAAAAAATAGTTTATACATCTATTTGTGAAAAGTGATATAATTTAGACACTTATTTTATATTTAAGCCCAGGGGCAGATGCACTAAGTCCCATAAAGACTAAGTGCATCCTCATTATTTTAGAAAAATAGTGAAATTTAATTTAATATGTTAAGAAAAAAATATTACATATCCATTATTTATAAGAAAAAATATTAAAATTTTGGACTTTATTTTTAAATTTCTGGATCCGCCATTGTTTAAGCCTATCACAAAATCATGAGTCCATCTCTATAAACAAACAATCACCAACTAAGATTGTTTCAATTATTTTTCAAATAAGTCATCAGTACCTCAAACATAAATCACCTAAAAAATAATTTAATAACCAAAATTTAACTTTGAAACATAAACTTTATAATTAAAAGCTTTTATCATACACAAATGTTCTAACTTCAACTATAAAGCAACCATAAATGTAAGATCCAGAGTTCGAATACCGAAAACGTCAAAAATGTAAGCCTTTATTGTCAAATGATAGAAATTTATCTATGAACGAATACTGCATTGTACTTACCACGTATCAATAAAAAAAAGTTTTACTTAAAAGGTATAATATTCAAGATAAATTGCACCTTTATGCACACATCACAAGATTAAGGTATAGAGATGGATGGATGGGGCAGTTGCTTCCCTAAAAATTTAAAATTACTATATATTTTAAATTTTTCTAAACATTTTCTATTAAAAAACTGTTTTTGTGCTCTGAAATTTTTTAAATTCGTCATTTCTTTAAATGTTAGAAGTTCGCCCCTAACATAAAATCTCTCGTTTGTCTCTGTATACAAATTTGATTGACAAATATTTAAACAATTAAATTTCAATGTTTTGTTTAGGTCTCACCTTCTTAAATGTACACAATTTTTTTTTATAAATTCTAAATCTAATCTTAATCCTACCCAGAGGGAAGAGGGAAGGAGAATTTTAAGGAAGGCATAAGAGTGTTCCTAGTGAATATAGAACCCATGACTTAAGGAAATATTATAGAACAAAGATGAGTAGCTTGACGAAAAGACGAAATGCAAAAAAAAAAATAAACTCATTCATTCCATTAACATTAATAATAATGATGAAAATTGAAAGAAGAAAATAACCATAAATGATGTAAAGGAATTTGATTAATTCTAACAAATATTTATTTTTTTGAATTAATCACTGGTATCCGATCTATTGATCGACTAATCCAGATCGGGTGTTGCAGAGGCTCATTATGGGAGTGAACCTCCCAACCCAATTTGCTCCATACGCGAACCCTAGGATTCAAGTCTCTGACTTTACTTAAATAATCTAGTGCTTTATCTCACTAGACCAACATGTTATCGGTAGTTTATAAATGTTCATTAATCATATAGTAATAATATTTAAAAAAATGAGATTAATATGTTTTTTCATCTTTCATTTAAATATTAGAGACTAGTCTTAGACATTATTTTTTTTTATCAAATGGTTTAGTGGTAATTCTGCTCATTAACACATTCCCAATCTAAATTATATTCAAATCAACAAAATATAACTACGAATTCGAGATATTTGATTTAAATATATATATATTATTATATTGTAGAAATAAAGTTTATCTCTTCTTTTGATTTGGATGGAAATAAAAAATTTCTATGCGATAGAGAAAGTCATAAGAAGATAGGGATTGCTATCGAAACTATAGATGCCAACTTCTTTCTCAGTTGTGGTCGAAAGGAATTTATAATGATTCTAATTAAGAATGTCAAAGCGTAAACTTATTATGTTTACAAGTAAATCATTTGGGTAGATATATCTCGTGGTCACATCTTAGATTTCATCTTAGTAGATTGTACGAACCCGTTAAAGGTCATGTCTATATATTTTACCTACGAATTGTAGTTTAGTTGGAGATTATAACCCTCTAATTCTCAGATACGAAGGATTCTTTTGACAACTTCAACGAGCAGAAATTCTTTTTTTTCTTAAAACTCTCGATCGATAATTACTAGAGATATAACATCTCTAAAAGTGGGGGGGGGGACTCTCTTACGTGATCCATCCAAGTTATACATGCAAAGAAAGACGGCCCAAATTGTGTATTTTTCTGAACTTAAAAGATTGTTTAAATATATAATTTTTGAAAATATTTTCAAAAATTATACTTAAAATATATCTATTGAAGTATGGGGTAGGATCCTCTTACATAATATAAAATTATTTTAGTTTTATATAGATTTAGGATATTTGATGAATGAAAACAGATGACTGAGATCAAAAGTAAAAAATATGAAGATATTTACTGGAAAAAACAAGGAATTAATCTCAATTATATATTTTCACTCATCCAACAGTTTTAAATCTGTGTGGGAAATATATATCAAATAGATATTTAAAAAAAATACTTATTAGGAACATAAAAATTATTAGAGAAATAATTGAGAGAGGCGGGTCAAAGTGAGAGTGTGGGCTGTGGCGAGTGGTCCTTCCTTTTAACTTTTGAGGGTACGGTTATATGGAATAAAGTGATTCGTTCGCCGATAGGGATGGTAAAAAAATTCGAATTTGACGGAGAAAATTGAATTAAACGGGGACGGAAAAAATTATTTATGTTAAACAGAGACGGGGACGGGGATGGGTTTAGTAATTCCCGCCTCGATAAATATTAAAAATAATTATTATATATATATATATATATAATATTAATAAATTTAATTTAAATTAAAAAATACATTTAATATTTATATATTTAATTTAAATATATATACCCGACCCGATACCCGTTTAAATAACTGTTTATGCTAAACGGGATACCCGTTTCCCCACGGTTTTTCTCGATTACCCGATGGGATCCCCGTTTAAATCCTCGCGGTTTTTTAAGTTGGGATGAGTACATATTTTTTAAACGGGGACGGGGACAGAGGACCAATACCCGGCCCGAACTCGGCCCGTTGCCATCCCTATTCGCCCGTGATAAATTAAAACTTGAATTTATAATGCACGTAAACTGTGAGCTCAACTTGAAATATTTTCATTCGAGTATCTACAATGGCGGATAGATTAGTAAATTTTTTCAGACCATTGAATTTGATAAAATAAACTACTAGATTAATAGTTAGAAATGTAGAGATATTTACTAAAAAAATAATGAATAAATCTCAACCGTTTATTTCATCTTATCCAATGATTTTAAATTTGTGTAAAAATAATAAAATTTACATTGCGTGAGTGAATCCGAACACCATTATATATCTCATGTCTATATATAATCTAATATGACACCGAACTGTTAACCTTCAATGCTGCAAACGAGGGTGTAGGATCATAGAAACAAAGCATGTGGTGGGTAGAAGTTAATAAACAAATTAACAAGAAGATGATTATCTCCCCCTCCATTTTGGATACAATCAACAATTAAGTTAATGAATGTCGACTTTCATCCTTGTAAATTATTAACCCAAACTAATATACTAATGTGATCATTTATAAAAAGTTAAACCGTGGGTTTTCCTTGTATTAGGTGATTAGTATACCTAAGTGGATAACATGAAAAAAAATTATGACTGATGTTGATTTGTAGGGGAGATTAGATTAAGACTAATCATAGATAGGAGGGCAAAAGGTTTGATACAAGTATGATAGAGACCAGGGCGGGACGAATTTTTTTTAAAAAAAATTATTAATAAAAATATAAAATATATAAGAATTTAAAATTTACTTGCCACGTGTATTTGGTACATCCCTAGATAGAGAGTGATTTAGGTCCCAGAGATGGGGTGTATATAAAACCAACCAACATGGAGATAAGCTATCCCATCTTAGTCGATGATCCCTTGATTAAATCTTTAGTCACTCAATTAACTTCCTACCCTTACTGTCTCTTGTTCCAGCTCTTTTCTTCATATAAATCTGACGCATCCAAAGTCCTTAATCTAATAACCAGCCATGGCAATGGTCATTGACGACGCCTTCGAGGATGATTTATACAGCAGCAGTACCACTACGATCACCACAGACGAAGGTCCTGCCTGTGCCTGGAACCACGGGGGATCTCCTGTCGTTGATTGGAACTCATTATCCAGCGAGAGACATGAGTTTCAAGACCTCATTGAGTCGATGATGGATGATGGGACCGAGTTTGAGTTGGCTCGAGTAGGCCATGAAACCTGTAACTCGGTCTCAACTGATACCATGGTTGTGGATGAAGAAACCCAGGGTGAGGATTCCAAGGGGTTGAGGTTGGTTCATCTGCTGATGGCGGCTGCTGGGGCTAACAAGAGCCGTGAATTGGCTCTAGTGATATTGGTTCGGCTCAAGGAGTTGGTTTCCCCCAGTGATGGAACCAACATGGGAAGGGTAGCGGCCTATTTCAACGAGGCCTTACAAGGTTTACTTGAAGGCTCCGCCTCCGGCCGCGGCCACGGGAAGCATTTAATAACCAATCGACTGTACCACCACCGTGACGACCACCATCACGCCGACATGCTTGCGGCTTTTCAGCTGCTGCAAGACATGTCCCCGTTTGTCAAATTTGGTCACTTCACGGCTAATCAAGCCATCCTGGAGGCTGTTTCCAATGATAGCAGGATCCACATAGTGGACTACGATGTCATGGAAGGGATCCAATGGGCGTCCTTGATGCAAGCCTTGGTTTCCAGGAAAGACGGACCACCAAACCCACATCTTAGGATCACGGCTCTATCGAGATCTGGCAGCGGACGGCGATCGATCGGGACCATTCTAGAAACCAGTCGAAGATTAGTAGCCTTTGCAGCCTCAATTGGACAGCCCTTTTCATTCCATCAATGTAGGCTCGACTCCGACGAAACGTTTAGGCCAGCAGGTTTGAAGATAGTTAGAGGAGAGGCGTTTATAATCAATTGCATGTTGCACTCGCCTCACTTCAGCCACCGAGCACCCGACTCGGTCGCTTCGTTTCTATCCGGTGCCAAGACTTTGAGCCCACGACTAGTGACTCTGGTGGAAGAAGAAATCGGACCCATTGGAGACGGAGGGTTCGTGGGACGGTTCATGGACTCGTTACACCATTACTCGGCCGTCTACGACTCGCTCGAAGCCGGATTCCCTATGCAAAACCGCGCTCGAGCGTTAGTCGAAAGAGTATTCCTAGGGCCACGGATAGCCGGATCATTGGCAAGGATGTACCGAGGCGGGGGAGAGGAAGAGAGTCGTTCTTGGTAAAAATGGCTATCAACAATGGGATTCAAGAGCGTGAACATCAGCTTCGCCAATAATTGCCAAGCAAAACTGCTGCTAGGCTTATTCAATAACGGGTACAGGGCGGAGGAATTGGGCAACAACAGGCTCGTCTTGGGCTGGAAATCCAGGCGTTTGCTATCGGCTTCCATCTGGACTTGTCCCGACAATGATTAGTAAAAATGGAAAAATATGATGTCATTTACCCCCCATGGAATCTATAAATGGTTACTTTCTTTTGAATCATTTTCAACAAAATCTTACGCCAGCCTAGTTAAGGAATAATCAAATCCCAATGTTCGTTGATTTGGTTTTAAGCTTATGCGGCTGTTTGTTGTCTTATTTGTCGTGTGAGTTGTATTGGAGTTGGTGATACTAGAGGGGGAGGGGTTCATATCATGATTCCAACTTTTATTGTTTAAGATATATCATTATCTAATTAAGATTGAGTAACACGAACCGATTTATTTCAGTGGTTAAAAGAATTATTGTTGTTCCTAGCGCTCACGGGTTCAAGCACCAGTTACTACAGTAGAGTGATGAGCATTCAGTGGTAAAATGATTTAGAGTATTTAGAACATATACTACTTTGTAATCACCTTAGCTTAATAAAAAATAAAAAAATCAAATAAACTATTATAGCTCAGTTTAATTTGTTCCACTCGCAAATTCAAATCGAAAGGTTGGTCCAAGTGATAAGCAGTTTAATATCGTTTAATCATGTCTAAAATTTAAGAATATATATATATGAGATTATTTATTGGATACGAACTAAATCTATAGATTACTTTGTTCATGGAGGAAGGAGGAATACCTACAAGTTCACGAGCTTACAACAGGACCAACTATAATAGGAAACCATTAGAGACAAGTATAATCGTAAATTTATAAGCATAATTGTAAATTAAAATATAATTAAGATATATGTATATTTTTATAATCATTGACACAAAAACTAGTCATCTAGATCATACAAAAATCAAAAAAGGAAATTTTAAAAAATCTAATCGAAAAAACTCGAACAAAATAAAGATACGAACAAATCTGATTGCATCGGCAAACTAACCACAAAAGGGGATGAAACTACTAAAAGATCACTGACAAATTACAAATCAGAGTCGGGCGACGTGAAAAAATTATCTATGAACGTAAAACGTGTATCCAAATCAATCCGATAGTCCAAAGTATATAATCAACATGATAACAAATAAGCGTCATCTTAATCAGTTGTGACGATGTTAAATCCAATCCTGAGAAAAAAGATAAACGAAAACAACGGCTAAATGACCGAGAACTATCAAAAGACATATAAAAACGTGCCATAAAAACAGAGATAAACGTGTCATAAAGACAAAATTGTTCTTATTAAAAAACTAAAAAGGAAACAAAAAAAGACAATCGGAGGTCGACATCCAACGTCAAAACTTAAAATTTAAAAACTAAATTCAAACAATTAAAATAGAAGACATTATTATTGATTTAAGATAACTATAAGACCAAAATTATCCCCTTGAACCAATATTACTTTTCATAAAACTAATCTCACGTTATGCGCTCTCAGCCTTCGTAAGCAATTTTTAACAAAATAAAGCCTTAAGAAAATATTTTAGGTAGTGTCTAATATTAACATTTCTGGTAGAAAAAATAATGTTTTAGGTAGCGTTTTACCGAAAATATTAAAAAACATTAACATTTTCGATAGCAAATTTCCTTAGCCGTATATTAGCTCTATTGTACCTTAGACATCCCCGTAGCTAAGTACTTGTTGTTTTGATGCTGGTAGGTTTAATTGTTATTTCCATTGATCAGGTAGACTTTTTTTCTTCCATCTAGGTTTAGAGATGGTTTTTAATGAGGTTCTGTCAATGTTTGTTTTATATGATTTTACCTTTTAATCATACAAAATCCCTTTTCAAAAAAATAATAATAATG
Source organism: Hibiscus syriacus (assembly GCF_006381635.1). Taxonomy (NCBI): domain Eukaryota; kingdom Viridiplantae; phylum Streptophyta; class Magnoliopsida; order Malvales; family Malvaceae; genus Hibiscus; species Hibiscus syriacus. The sequence continues at coordinate 21,474 of NW_024062392.1, forward strand.
GAGAGTTTTTGAGAGAGATTTGTTGATTATATATACGGTCCATTGAAAGAGACTATGAATAAAGGCCGTAAATAAGATGAGACAAATAGCAAGTTATTTGAGATCGATTTGATTAAATCTCGATAAACACTCGACTCGAGTTCTTAACGGCCCAAAACGAGCTACTTGGAATTCAAATAGAAAATGTAAATCCCTAATCCAGTTAGGCCCGAAGATCCATAGATTACAACATTACACGGGACTACCGAAATAGTGACCCAAATTTTCTTTTAAAATTACTTGTAAATATCTGAAATTTAGACATTCATAAAGTAATATAAAAACATAATAATAAATTGTGTTGGCAAATAATGGGGAGCTCCCAAAATACCTCCGTAAAATAATACAAAATACTGATTTTCAAAAGAGTTACGACTGAATACATAACAATGTCCATAACAATACATGCCCTCTAACGATGACTCAAGACGTACTATGAAAGGTCTCTGGAAATCTCAATCTGCTGCACTGGGATATCTGATGACCATAGTTCTCCACGATCTGCTTCCTAAGAACCTTCACACGGAAACACATTCTGAACGCTGAGCTTACGAGCTCATTGCCTCACTAAAAAATGTACTATACTATATGCATTCACTAAATGAAATGACTAGTGACACAAGTCTGAGTATACAACTACTAGACTGCTAATATGTGACTATCATCATGGTGCAGCTGATGGATTCTACATTTCGGAGCTTACGCATCCCTCTAGCAATTCTGAAGCACCATCATGTACTTCTGGGTGAGATCCAAAATTCTGCATCGGAACATACACCCACCGACTTACTCCGTTAAGTCTTGGGGTATCTGGCGCCCAATCGGCTACTGTAGTGCCGTGACACTGACTTGGATCTACTGACTGTCGTATTTATGCTAAAAGAACTCGGGTGCTCTTATTGTTTTCGAGCGTCAAACAATGTTAGTTTTATGTAAACCTAGCTATTTTTGCTTTTACTATTATGATATTACTTATTGTTTTCGCTTGAAATCTTACTTGAGGATATATAGAAGAATTTGGGTACCTCAAGTCTAATTCCCTTAAAAACTGACATTTTTGTCTAATTCCCAAACGTATGTCATTTTTTCAGTTCAGTGTCTAACATTTATTTCGTTTCAGTTTGGTGCCTAATGTTTCATTTCGTAACTCAAATTGGGTCAGGCCATGACGGACCGTTAAGTTTGGTCATTAAGTGACATGTCACAACCTGATAATTTTAATTTTTTTATTTAAAATAAAAAATAAAATTATATATATATAAAGAAAACACAAATTTTGAAATAAACACAAAACTTTGAAAACCTTCATTTCAACCCCTAAAATCACGCTGACCATCCCTTTGCTGTCGACGAAGCTCTATCCGACCTCCCTCCCCTCGATGATTGAAACCCCTATGAAATCGTATACAATCGACAATCAATTGGTCGTAGGAATCGCGTGAGATTTTGATTTTCATCCTAGGGTTCACGGGTATAAACATTACCCTTTTGATCCTTGAACTTTTACAACTTTCTACTTTGGTAACTAAACATTCAAAATTTATGTTTTGGTCACTAAACTTTCAAAATTTACGTTTTGGTCACTAACCAAAATTTGAGGTATTACACTTTTGATCCTTTTCACCTTTTTACTAAAAAGAAATCTCCTTTTGATAACTAATTGGGCAAGATACAGACCCAATTAAGCCCAACGACTTAGATTGTGAAATTTATGGGGTCTACAAGTCTCTCGGGTAAACCCAGACTTTGGGGTGTTACACAACAACAGTAACATATGTGAATGATTGAGAAAGTGATAGATAATATTTAAAATATATACTATTTTAAAAATCAATTTAGCTTAATTAAAAAAAGATTGATTCAAACAAGCAGTTGTCTAGTAGGATAAAACATTAGATTCATTAAGTAAGGTCAGGAGTTCGATTCTTGGTGTTTGTGTATAGAGCAAACTAAGTAAGGAGGGTCGCACTATAGTGGGTCTATTCAAAACTTGATTTAGATAAATCGATTAATAAATCAGATACCGTTATGTAATTCAAAATAAAAATTGATTCATGTTTAGGTTAGCACAATGTGCTTAGTAGAGTCAAATTTATTTGTGAGGCAGGGTTAACGAATAATAAAGAGTATATATTCCATCTCCTTCGGCTTTCTCTCATCTCCTCCTTTCATTTTCTTTTGTGTTTCTTCCTTATCTCGAAAGATTGTAAGCCGTCACTAAATAACTGATTCTCTGAGCTCCGGCTTTGTTATTTGTCTCCTCCATGCAGATCTCCATCTCGATTTTGCATTGCACAGGATATTAAACGTTTCCAAGCCTTCAACAATTAATTCTAAGGTAATACTTTAATCTAACTATAGAATTCAATTTCTTTATTGGCTTGCTGTTGGGTTTCACTTTGAACGTGATTAGGTTTTTTTAGCGTTTGTTTAATTTTTATGCGGGGTTTCCGATTCTCTGGTCGGACTTAATTTTTAGGAAAAAATCTCTCATCCCAAATTTCAGTTGATTTTTTCCCTAATTTATAATTAATCGAACATTGTAATGAATTCAACTAGGTTTTGATTTTGTAAAAGGCCCAAAAAGTTAAAAGAACGAAGAAAAATCCGCAATTTCCCCCTGAATAACGTCATTTTTTCCCTAGAACCCATGTTGTTCCTTTAGTGCTTTGTTATGTTGACATAATGCAAAAATATGTATTATTACAGGTAGTCGACTTCATGGACCCAAATTTAAAGACTTCACCGCCTGATAGTTCTGATGCAAAAGCTGCGTTTCGTAAGCCTTCTAATGATGCTTCTAGCCGACAATATAGGTGTCGCACTCCAGTTAGCAGGTTATCTTCATGTGAAGGTTCGATCGTTTGTTAATTTTTGTCTTAAGCTCTTGTTGGTTCTTTAGGGAACTTGAACATATTTTTCGATGAATTCATAAATCTGCACTCTCAACAAAATAGTATTCTTTCATAAATTGAAGGAAAATGCATTTAGCTAAAACTATTTAGGGCTTTTGATTGGTTTAGAAAGGAAAACTCAGTTTTGAGGACAGTTATAAGATTGCGGAGAAAGAGAAAGAAAGGAAAATGTAGTAAATCTACCTTTTGGTCTGGACTATGAACTAGACATGGAAAATGATTCAAGGTTAGGCTCAAGCTTGAAGGATGCTTTCTTTGGATTCTGGTTTAGGTTTGATATCTATTCTAGTGTCTAAAGGGAGTGAATGGTTCTAATTGAAAGCCTAAGAAGAAGAGTTATCCGAATTCTCCTCACTCAAGCATAAACTAAGACTTGGTTGGGAAAACCTTGTTGCTTTGGCTCTTCGTTTTTCTTGAAGTACCCAATACCTATTCTTGACACATATCCATGTCCGACACTTGCCCCTAAGTAACATAGAGAAAAAGAATTACCCAATACTCTCCTTAATGCTATAATACACCTCCTCAGAGCATAAGATTAGTATGTAACAGTATTCATTGTGTCTACAATAATGACATAATTTAGTTGAAACAAATTAAAACTGCACTTCCTAATCTGCTAGGAAATTTATCTCGACTTTCTTGACCACTTTGTTTTCTAAAGCTTCTCTTCCTTTTCATTGTGTCACATGGTAAAAAATATGCGGTGAATTCTTATTTGAGTTGACCCTTCTGTTGTCAAATTATCACTCTTCTGTCTAGTCATGTTTGCATGAAGCAGTTGATTTGACATGATTCCTTATGGTTAAATAGAGAATAGTCTTTCAGAAGTGCTGGTTGTGTATTGCTTGAATCAGAATTTGGGATAAGCAAATCTTTAGTTCTTACACTTAATGTTTTGGTTAATATATTCAGGTATGATGATACAAACCTTGAAATTTTAGATATATGAAGAAGTTTTGTTTTGATGGATTTTGCATGCAAGTAATAATATTTAGAAATACAAAATTAGAGCCTTTTTCCACTTTGCAAGTCTTGACTAATTTATGGTATACAGAGCTTGACTTACTGTTGGACTTCCTAATCAATATTTAACACATTAAGATTCAATTTTAAGAGCTCAAATATCTTTTTTCTTTTAAGCAATTTCTCTTATGAGTTATGACTATTAATTTCACTATTTATAAGGTTTCTCTTCTCTTCCAAGCCTGGACTTTGAAAGTTTGATTCATTTCAACACAAAATATTTATATGATTCTATTTCTTATTGTGATGTTTACAGGAAGTTCTCCTCAGCGTGACCGCAGTGTTAGTCCCATGGTTTATAGGGATGATTTGGAAAAAGGTGCTGATTCTCGACCAGGAAGAGATGGGAGAGAACTAGATAGGGATTCTACTAGGAATCAATATAGTAGAAATGGTGATTCTTATAGATATTCTGATCGACCGTCTTCCAGGAGCTCTCATTGTTATCCCAAACACGATGATTATGTTAGGCATGACAAGCATGGAGATGAAGATAGCAAGTATGATAGATTTTCCTCTCGTTCTGACCGAGAATCAAGAATTAGCGGTCATTTTGATCATCCAAGACATGTAAGTGGCCTTAGTAGGTCAAAAGACTATTCACAAAATGCTGACAAATATTCTCGTGATAGATATGATGGTGCTGGACATAGAAGCAGGGGTAACGAGAAAGAATCACCTTTTCTAGAGTGTCCAAAATATAAGGACAAGGATTCATCTTTTGAAAGGGTTGGCTTTGTTAGGAAACATGGCAACTATATCTCTGAAGAGACTGATAGAGATCGAAGGTGCGAAAGAGGTGGTCGAGATGAAAAAGTAGACTATCATAGAAGCTCGAGAGATAAAAAGGGAAATTACAAATCTTTTGAAGAATCGAGGGGCCACCGGAATGACTCATCTTCTGGGTGGGAGAGGGACACTGATAGACGTCACCCTAAAGAAGGTTACAGGAGTGGGCTGGAGGATTTAGATGGCCCGAAGCCTTTCAAAAAGGAGAGAGTTAACTATGATGAAGGGGAAGTTAATGTGGTAAAGAAGGATAGGTTTGGTAGAGTAGGGAAGGAACAGTTTGAAGACAAGTCTATGTTTGACAGTAAAAATCAGGAGTCTCCGGAAAAGAAGTCGAAACACTTTAGGTTGGGTAAGAGCTCTGATTATGATAAGGATGGTAATTATTTTGTGACTTTCTTCTTATTGTTGATTTAAATTTTAGAAGCCGTTAAATACATTTCTGTTTCCATTATCTGTTATTCTACCACTGTTTTATTACTATGTGATTAGTTTCTCTGTCTTCTTTTACTATAGGTGATGAAAAGAGGTTAAGTTTGGAGCAAACTGAGGAGACTGTTGAAAGAGTTACCACTGGACCGGTCCATAGCAGTGTTGTTGACATCACCAATGACGTGAATGCTGCAAAATTTGCTGCAATGAAAGCTGCTGAATTAGGTATTCATTGGCTAAGCTCATGTTTGGCTATCTTTTTCTGTCCAAAAACTTTTTTTCGACAGAAGAAAGCAATGTCAAACAAAGGACTTTTGCTATCTAAAACATTTTTTAAAGTGCTTGTGGAACCAAATCAAGAAGCTGGCTGCTAGGTGCTTTTCGAAAAATACTTTTCAACCCAATATTTCGAAATTCACTTTTCAACCGTAACAACAAAGGCTTAACTAGCCTTAAGTCATTGTGTTCTGACTATTGGAACATTAAGGGCTGGCAAGTGGGCTTCGATGAAAAGCTTATTTCCCCCTATTGCTTTCACATGGTATCTGATGATGATTATCAATGCAGTTAATAGGAACCTCATTGGGGCAGGCCAGAGTAATATGACTACAGAGCAGAAGAAGAAATTGCTGTGGGGGGGAAAGAAAAGCACTCCTGCAGAAGAGGTATTTCTGCTGAATTAGCTAAATTTTCAAGAGTTTGTGAATTTATTTCATTTAACCTAAATTGCCTACTTGTATCTATATGTTTGGTTGATGGCAGCCAGGTCATCGCTGGGATACTGCACTATTTGGTGATCGTGAGCGACAAGAGAAGTTCAATAAACTCATGGTAAAATCCCTTTTTCATCTCCATACCATTAGTTGTTTTTCTTGAGCAACTTTATTTGCCTTATGAGTCGGTCATTTGAACTATGTATTAACAAACTATTGCATGTGATATGACGCATTCTCTCGATTATGGTTTCTTCACATTACTAACACAGATTTAAAGTCTGAGGTTGCCTTGGTACCTATGGCCAATTGTAGGGTGTGAAAGGGGATGTGAAGGCGGAGCATAAAGCCGACAATCAAGATGCAGAGAAGCAGCGGGAACTCCAGCTGGATTTGGAGAAGCAGTACACTGCTGGACTTCGGCGGAGGGATGGCCGCACCGTTGGATTAGGTCTTTAAGCATCAAAGTTGGAAACTTATGGTGCAGCAAAGGGGAATGCTTTGTGACATTCTGTTCTACTTCCTTTTTTCCTTTAAATATTATTACAAATAATCTCTGTTTAACCCTCGGGTATTGTATCGGGTTCAATGTTTTTCGTAGTAGGAAAAATTCTAGAGTAGGCTGCTTTAAAGTTTTCCAAACCCTCCCTTCAAAAGGACTTGTAGCCCGTCATTTAGGGTCTGTTAGAAAGTTTGGTACATTTTAGAATAATTGGTATATATTGATAGAAAATTCGGTACACGATAGCAATCTCAGAATCAATTATAAAATTTTGGTTTTATTACGCAAGTGTTAGAAAGCTTGATGCACGTAATAATAAAGGTAACTTATAGGATTAATTACTTTTGTTTAAATTGTGTTTTTTTTGGGTTTAAATATACACGTTTCAGTTTTATTCCATAACTCAAATTGCGTCAGGTAATGACGGACTGTTAATTTTGGTCGTTAAGTGACATCGTTAATTTTGGTTGTTAAGTTACACGTGTAACAACTTGGTAATTTTAAATTTTTATTTAAAATTAAAAAATTAAAATTATATATATTTTTAAAAAGAAAACATAAATTTTAAAATAAATTCAAAACTTTGAAAATCTTAATTTCAACTCCTAAATCTACGTCAATCGTTGCCTTTTGCAGTCGACGAAGCTCCACCCGACCTCCCCTTCCCTCGGTGAATAAAATCGCCATGAAATCAGGACTGGTCGACGGTAGATCAACCGTCAGAATCGTGTGGGATCGCTATTTTCATCTTAGGTTCACTGAACATAAAACGTTGATTCGTCATCGACTGACCATCAATTAGTCACGATTTTATGGGGGTTTTGGTCACCGAGGGGAGGGGAGGTAGGATGGAGCTTTGTTAACGGCTAAAGGAGTGGGTTTAGGGGTTGAAATGAAGGTTTTTAAAGTTGTGGGTTTATTTCAAAATTTGTGTTTTCTTTATATATATATATATAATTTTTAAAGTTTTAAAAAATTTAAAATTATCAGGTTATGACACATGTCACTTAACAGGGAAATTAACGTTGTTGACGGCCTGAGCACCTAATGAATAACGGAATGAAACGTTAGGCATCAAAATGGAACGAAATAAATGTTAGGCACTAAACTAAAACCAAATGCATACGTTAGATACATTTTTTATATTTAAGCCTTTTTTTACTGAATTTAAAAAATTATAATACTTGGTCACTTTTTAGGATGAATTACGTATTTAATACCTAAGCTATCATCAGGTTTGGTCTATTTTAGTACTTTAACTTTTGAATTTTTTTAAAAAAAATCAAACTTAATGTTTATTTTTTTCCATTTTAGTATTTCATTATTAAAAACTTAACATGTTTATTAATTAAACTATTAATTTTGGTTTGTTTAAGCATCTAAACTTTCAATTCTTTCAAAACTTAACGTTAAATTTTGAACAATAGTATTAAAATGAAACAAAAATTAAACTTTAGGTATAACTTTGAAAAAAATAATAAATTTAAGTATTAAAACGGATCAAAACTGATGATTTATGTACTAAATACGTAATTTATTTTTTTATTTAATTAAAATATGATGACTAGGTTAATAATAGGATATGCAAGTTCTGAAATCCACAAAGCAGATGCTATAGCAAACAAAACCTATTGTAGGATATAACATCCTTTAATCTTTTCTAAAAGAAACACTAAAACTCAAAAATAAAGAAAGATAAATAGAAAATCAAAATCATGAGACAAAGGACCAACAATCGGTTGATCTAGTGGGATGAGACATAAATCTCTTAAGTAAGGTCAATGGTTCAAATCCTAACGTTTGTGAATAGAGTAATCTGGGTTAGAAGGATCGACCTCGTCCTATTCTCGCACCCAACTCTCGGTTCTGTGCGTCACTCCCACACCAATGAAAGCGTAATTTACCCAAAATTCATTGAAAAATGTTTTTTTTTTAGTTTTTATAATGATACATAATTAGGAGTTCAATCTAAGGTCCAACTCCGATAAACATTAACAAAATAACGAATCATCTTATTATTTTAAAAGTGATATAACTCATCAAGTGATCTCATTGAAAAGTGAATATCATTATTCTTAGAGATCATGGATTCGAATAGTTAAATCAACACGATGTGTGTACGTTATCAATGACTGAAAAATATTATAAACAAATACGATCATGAATTAAACATAAATTCCTAAGGTGATGAGTTTCCTTGTTTTATAAGCACTTCCACTCTCTGAGATGTTGAATTACAAACATCGACATGGACAAAGATTGTTCCCAAAACAATATATAAAAATATATTTGCCTACATGTTAATCAGGTACTTACAATATTTCACATCTTGAGAAAATAATATAGCATTGTTATGGGGGAAGTTTACCAATTGCAAGTTGATAAGGAAATTTTTTTGGTATAACCATTTGTATCTGATCTGTTGATCGACTAATAAGGATCAGATAGTGTAGAGGTAAAGGCGATCCCCAACTTAGTTTATTCTATTCGCAATCGTCGGGATTCAAACTATTAATCTTATTTAAGAGATCTAATACCTTATCTCACTAGACCAATTAATTGTTGTTGGTAGTTGAGGAGGAAATTTGATTCAACAGCTCAACAACTTGAGTCATGGCAGGCCTTATTTTGGTTTGCTCATTGGTACACATACATGCAATTCTGAAATACTCCTTCACCTCATCTTGCTGGATCACCTCCTTATTTGGGATCTTTCGATATATCATTTCTGTTTCTCGATTTTGGGCTACCATTTTACTAGCCCATTCCACCAGCCCCATGTCTTTACCCTCGAACCTCACAGGCCAATTGGGTCGGTTTTGGGTGGCGATCTCGATCATTAATATTCCGAAGCTGTAGACATCGACCATCACCGTTGCTGCGGTATTTCCTTCCCGGTACTCCGGCGGCATGTAACCCATTGTCCCGGCGACTTGCGTCGATACGTGTGAATGGGCCTCTTGGACTTGCCGAGCGAGCCCGAAATCGGCGATATGGGGCTCAAAATCGGCATCCAGTAAGACATTGCTAGCCTTGATGTCTCTATGGATAATGGGCGTATCAAGCCCATGTAAATAAGCCAGCCCATTAGCAATCCCGTTGACTATGTTCTTCCTGGTTTCCCAAGATAACGATAAACTGTCGACGGAGTTCTCTTCTTCTTCCTCATCGTACAGCCATTGGTCCAAGCTTCCTCTCTCAATGAACTCATATATCAATACCCGATCGACGCCCGAAGAGCAAAACCCAAGGATCTTAACGATGTTTTGGTGACGGAGCTTGCCTAGGGTTTCCATCTCGGCCCGGAATTCTCGGAACCCCTGGAAGGCATTCGGATCGAGCTTTTTGATCGCGACGGTGACACCGTATGAGAGGGTGGCTTTGTAGACGTACCCGAAGCTGCCGTCGCCGATGATGAGGTCGGAGGAGAAGTTCTTGGTGGCGGCGGCGAGTTCAGCCATGTCAAGGCGTTTGAGGGAGGGGTCGAAGGCGGCGCTGTCGCAGGTTGTGAGATCGGGAGGGTTGGGGGAGGGTCGGGTTCGGATTAAGGATCGGGTTTGGGTTTGAGGAGGGCTTATTTTGGTTGATTTACAGATCAATATGAGCAAAGCTAATATCACGGAGACTATAAAGAAACTAGAAATGGCTGCAACAAGTGCTTGTAAACTTCGATCCATTGAGGGAAACCAAAAGGAAATCAGATGAGAGAACGAAGAAGAAGAATAGCCATGGAAGAAGAAAGAGACCTGCTACTTTTGTTTCTCAATCAAGCTGTAAATTATTGACGAGTCGACTATAGGATACATTGCGGGTGATCGTAGGGTTAGAAAATACTCATGGTTATTTAACCACCCTTTTCTTCAGTCTCGTCTAGGACAAAAAATAAGACGAAATAGATTGCATACTCGAGATTGAATCGGTCAAAGCTTAATAAATAATTTACTTAAATGGATTTGACTCAAGTTCGAGCTTAACTCGAGTTATTAACGAGCTACTTGATATTCGACTCATAAAACTAGTGAGTAGCTCGAAAATATAATATATTAAGATTTTATTTTAAAAAAATAAATTATTAGTAATATTAATATTTATGTGTTGATTTTTTAAATGTAGTATAAGGTTTTCATATATTTAAGGTTTAAGTTCAAGTTTGAGGCATCAATCGAGTTAAATTTAAGATTTTTTCATTTCGAATCTTTTCGAGCTTTTACGAGCTTGAGTTCATGATTTCGAGTTTGAGTCGAACTTAAAACTTTTACGCTCGCGAGTTTTTGATCAATTCGAACTTCATTTCATAGTTTTTCAATCGAATCAAACTCCACAATACTAGAGTTCGACTCGATTCGTTTACAACCCTAATTTCATCCCATTCCGATATTTGGTATTGCTTTAGAATTTTATGTTACTTTTTTGTTACATTCATTCCATTTATACATTCGTACTTATGAGAAAATAATTAGATAAAATATTAATTTATTTAATTTAATAATACAAAATTATTAATGAAAAAATTATGTTTGTTACAATTTTCGAGGATTTATCTCTTTTAATTTAGGTAGAAAGTCGTTGTCGAAGTTTCCAATGTGATGATATATGGTGTGGAGAAAAATAAAAAGGGAGTAATATAGTGTAGGATCCTATCATTAGTCATATATGATGGTTTATAGATTGACCCTTAGGGGATATTTGGTTCGCAGAAAAATCATTATCAAGGGGATTGATATTTTTCGAAATTATATTTTTATCTTTGGTTCACAAAAAAGATCATTATAAGGTAATAACTTATTACCAATAGTAGTATTTTTGGATTAAAATAGTGGAAATGTTATTACTCTAAATTCTCTGGTAATGAATAATTCCCACCACTTTGGACGTAAATACTCCTGAAATAATAATTTTTTCATATAAATCATTCTTAATTCTTATTCTTGGTGCTTTTTTTAAAATTATAAACTTAATAATAATAATAAGATACAAATAGTTTAATTTAATAAAATATTAATAAATTTGAGTAATTAAAATTATTTTTATATTTTTAATATTTAGTATATTAATTATTTTATAATTTTATGAGGTGAAAAAATTATTATTGTAAAAATGAGATTATTTAAAATAATATTTAATTTTAAATTATTAAAAAATAGATCTTATACATTAAAATTTAATATATTTGTTCACTCTAGATCATAATATTAATTTTTATATTATATTATATTTTATATAAATAAATATGATACTTATGAAAATTATTTAAAATTATAAGTTTGATATACTAATTATATTAATTATATGTTAAATATATTTTTCTTTAAATTTAGATAGTGTAATAATTAAAATATTTTAATAAATTTTCATTCAAATGCTTATAATTTAATATTAAAGTTTTACTTGTTAGAAATATATATATATATGTGTGTGTGTGTGTGACAAGGATAATTTGATAAAATATACATCTAAGTAATTTTATATTCCTCCAATCAAACATTGTAATCTTACATTTCTGCTAAGCAAATCAAATAGTATAATATAACATTTCAAGAGTACTGTTACATTCTGATAATCATATTCCCAAAAGTAATCTTACATTCCGTGAACTAAACGCATCCTTAATGTTGATATAACTCATAGAGCCAACCTAAGTTTATGGTTTAATTGTGAAGATCACATCAGTCGTAGAAATAAACTGTAAGGGACACCCAATATTTTTTATTAATCCAATAGGATAATTCCAAGTTTATTTTGGGGTTTACAATATTTACTATAATGAAAGGTGAATTCGTCATGCGAAGGTGATGAATTTCAAAAAAAATATTTTTTATTCAAATTCGTCATGTGAATATAATGAGTTATGAAAAAAATATAATTTTTTATTAAAATCTATCACATTCAGATAACAAATTCCAAGAAAAAATATATTTTAATCAGGTAATTAAAATTTAGAGACGATGATTTAAAAAAAAAAAGACAGATCGATGGAAAGCTGAATTCAAAGTCGTTAAAACTTTTTCTCGTAGGATAATAATGATGGAAAGTCAATACGATATTTTTAAGGGTAAATTTTATGCTTACTCACATAATTTTGTTCTCTCTTATTTCACTCATCATATTTTCAATTTTTTTTTTAATTTGCTCACTGAACTTTAGACATTGAACTATTTTAGTCACTCGACCGTTAAATTTCTAACGGCGTTATGACGTTGCTAAATTAAAAGTTCATCGAGTGAAATAGGAGAGAGAGTAAAGTTCAGGGAGTAAACGTGTGGCATGTTTTATTATTAAAATAAGACAAGTAAGCACTCTGTTACTGAATAAATGGTCGAGTGACCAAAAAGTTCAGTGAGCAAGTTGAAAAATTGAAAGTACTCTGAGTGAAATAAGAGAGTAAAATTTAGTGAGTAAACATGCAATTTACCCTATATTTAAAGAAGAATTGATGGTAAATCGAGGTAGGGGAATTTCAATTGAGGGCTAGAATAACCAAGTTGGGAAGACCCCCTTTGAAGGTATCAAGGTTAGGGGTGTTCATGACTGAGTAATCGGACTTTCGGGTATCTGAAGTATCGGGTACCCAATTCTTCAAATTGCATGTAATTTACCCTATTTTTAGTTCACATATTCTATTGTTGCGTCGGCTTAGAACGAGGGAAGACCCGATGACGGTAGAACTCCACTGGGCTAATTTATGGGTGATTGTGAATTATCTTCCGACTGGTTTCATCTCCGAACAAGTGGCGAAGCAATTTGGGAATTTCATCGAAACTTTTGTTGACTATGATGCCATTGTTGTTTCAATGGGGTATAAGGGTAGTATTCACATGAGAGTTAAAATGGATGTTCGGAAACCGATAAAACGAAGGAAACGAATTACGCTGCCTGTCGTAATCGGTTTTCGTCCATGCACAAAATTTTACTTAGCGGGAAAAATAAGATAAATAAATGAAATTTTAAGTAAATGTTTGGAGTCGTCATCGACCTTTTAGATTAGGTAGGTCGAATACCTAAAAATCATCTTTTAAAAGAGTTTTTAAGAAAACATCAGTTAAAAGATAAATTGATCTGCGTTTAACCAAAAATTCGTTCTTTTTAATAATAAAAAAGGATTCGTGGTCGGTTACGTTTGGGGAAGGATTAACACCCCCACAACGCCCAAAATTGGTCACTGTCGATTATAAATTGTCTCTAATAATAGAATTTAAGAATTCTAATATAAATTTAATTTATGATCCTCTTATTCCAGATTCAATTAGATATTTCTAAGGAAAAAGTATTATATATATATATTTAGAGTTTTGTAAATAGGACATTTATTTATGTAAAAATTTTAGAAAAAGACATCTAGTTGCTTCAAGACAATTCATTTCTTTGATATTAAAAATAAATAAATATTAAGAAGAATATAGTAATTTTTCTTAAAAATAATAAAAATGAAATATATATATATAAATAAGATATTTATTTATTTTTTAAAATACCAGAATAGGACGTCTAGTTATTTTAAGACCGCCCTTTCTTAATATTTAAAAATAAATAAACATTCTTATTTAATCAAATATATATATTTATACGAATAAAATAATAATTAATAATTTGAACATATTGAAATTAAAAAGATAATAAAAAATAAATTGCAATTAAATAATGACTAAAACAAACAAAATTTAAAACTATAGGATTAAAATGTAAAATATCTAAATTAATGGACATAATTCAAAATATTAGGAAAATCTAAGTATTAACAGTATAATTAATCCATAATTAATTAATCAGGATTAAAATAAAACTTAATAAAATTATAAGGGACTAAAATGGATATTTATCCTAAATATTATATAAATACGGGTAAGGACTAAAATAAAAATAAAATAAAATTAGAAGACAACTAAAATGTCCAAAAAATCAACTCCAATGACTAAAATGAAAGGATTACAAACTATAAGGTATTGCGGACAGGGTTTTACCCTTATCAAATTACACACAGACCCCTCTCCAAAACTACGTCGTTTTGGTGAGGGTATAAATACCCTAATATGTAACATCCTCAATACCGGGTTAGTGATCAAATTATAAAGTTTCAGAATTTGATGACTAAAGTAGAAGAATGAAATAATTTAATGATTATTTGAATATATAACGAAGGTTATTTAGTAATTATTAAAGGAAATTAAGGGTATTATGGTCTTTTCCTTTAAAAGATATTCTTCCCCCTTTTATAAGAGTGAAAAACGTGGAAAGAGAGCTATCTGGAAGCTTTCTTCTTCTTGCTTTCTCTTCTTCACGTGGGGCTTAGCTACAATAGGTAAGTTTAATTTCAGTTGGTTAATTCTTGAGTTTTAAGCTTAGTTTTGATTCTTTGGGTATTAAATAAGCTTAAGGAAAGCTTATATGAGATTTAAACAATAAGATAAAGGAATTATGAAGGAATTTGCAATATGAGTTTTAAGATGAAATTTTGATATGGTATGGTGGTTGAAGTTTTATGGATGAATTTGACTTGTCATCAATCTAATTAAGAAGTATGAAGTGTTAGAATTGGAATTAGAACACATTGAAAATTTGGTATGATTCTTGAATCTCATATGGAATATAGGATTTTGAGGTTTAAGATGAAATAAATGAATATAGATTGGTTTAAGTATGTGTACTAGAGTTAAGAATGAAAAGGGGATGATATATGAAGTGTTTGAGAGAAAATGAAGTAATTTTCGGGCTGAAAAATATGATTTCTGGGCAAGGGGAATCGGTACCCATTCAAGGGGAACCGATACCCCTTCAAACGAACAAAAATTTCCAGAATGTCATGAGGGAATCGATACCCCCTTAGTAGGGAACCGATTCCCCCTAAAGGAAAAATGTGAATATTGGTTTAATTAGTTCGTTTAAGTTGCTAGTATCCAATTACAAGGTGTAGGTATCTAATGATTGCCTCAAAATGTACATTTATGTAGATTCTGCGCGTAAAGCAATTCCGGAACATTTGGCAAGTAAGATCGATCAAGGGAAAGATAAGAGATTGAAATTGACTAGTGAGGCCAAGGTGAGTGCATACTAGTGATATGTAGTGTTTAATGGAAATAAGACTTGCGATGAGTCTATTTCCTAGAGTAATATGCATGAAGTCATGGACATGATTATGTGTGGTTATAATTATATGTGATTATCTGTATTACATTGATTGTATGTATGCATGACTAAAGATAATGATATGCTTTGTATATGCTATATGATGTATGTAAGACTTTAATATGTAATAATGGAAGAACATGAGATAAGTTATATGATAGAGTCATAAGAAATGAAATGAACATGAGAGAATAAGATAATCAAGTATAAGTTATATGATATGGTATAAGTGATTATACGAGAAATGTTAGGAAAGAGAATAGTATGAATTCGAAGGCATAAATAAGGATACATAAGTAATATAGGGAAGATTGATAAATTAAAGGAAACTATGGTTTATGTATTATAGTGAAGAGCTACAAAGTTTTATTAAAGAGTATTGTGGAAGTCATGAGAAATTGAACTAAATAAATAGATGGTTTATGTGAATAAAAAGGGAAAATGATATAAAATAAGTTATGAAATTATAGGAATATAGAAGATAAGTCGAGAGATGTAGGGAAATAGAAATAGATGTTTATTAAGGGTCATAGGAGAACAAATATATGTAATATGATAATGAAATATAAGACTAGGTGGATACATGGTTATGAGATAAAATATGTAATAATAGGAAATATGATGAAAGTGAGTTTATAAGAAGTGATATGAACTAGGTAAACATGGGTAACAGTATATGCATAATGGAAACATGAGTTGGACAAGTACCTAGTGGTATGATTTATTATGAGAATTAGTATAATGGAGCTATATGAAAAGATTATAATGAATATATGAAATTGAATTAAGTAAAGAGATTAAATTAGTACCTAAATAAAAATACTATTAAATGATATATGTTTAGAAATACGGCATAATTTATAATCTAAGGGAATACAAAGAAATAGAGCATAAGGTAGATAATATGATATCCGTTATTATATATCTATATGATATATGTCATCAGGTAATATGAAAGAACTCTGAAAATTGATATAAGCTAGGAGAAAGTGTTTTATGTGTTATATGAAGCATATATGATCATATGTGAACAAGATATGATATGTATGTTTATATGAATATCTGAGAAATGATCTAAGCTATATGATATGATATGTGTGATTATGTGCACTTTGTGATATATGTTATATGATATGGATCTATGTAACTACGTGAGAAAGTATATAAGCTATGTGACATGTAAATGTGACTCATATGAAAAATGTTCTATGAGTAATTGAACTATGTGTTATGTGAAATGATAAGTATAAAAGAAAATGCCCATGTTATGTGTCTTGAGAGCTAGGGGTATAGTTGGCATGCCAAGAGTAGAGGGTCTACGCGGTCCTTCGGGACAATATTCTACGCGGTCCTTCGGGATATATATATATTCTTTGGAACATGTGTGAAGTCTAGTGAGACACATATATGATCCCTAGCATATGTATATGATTCTTAAGGAATTCTATGTGGTCCTTATGGACATCATTATATGGCACTACAGTGCAATTCTACGCGGCACTTCGGTGCATTTATACGAGCTGTGGTGACAGCATAGTGCACAACCTCACAATACTCAGATACCTTAGGTTCTCAATATGATATCATGGGCCAATAAACTCATTGATACAAATTCATGAATGTTAAAGTAATATGCTTACAGGTATGGATATTGGTGATATGAGAACAATGTATGATATATATATATATATGTATATGATTTGTGATATGATGTGTGCATGATATGATATATGTGTGATAGGGGTTATGGTATATGTTACATAATATGCATGAATATATGTTGATGTATATGTAAATGAGTTGTATAATTTGATAGCATAAAACAGTCATGCATGATTAGTGGGTATGAATTCCATTAGATGTGTTTTCTTTATGCCTCACTAAGTCTTCGACTTAGCTTGTGATTGTTTCACACGTAGGTTTCGAGAAGAGTAAAGAGTAATGCGGAGCAAGACAGGTCAGTTCTCCTTACCAAATGTCAGATCAGAAAATATATGTACTGTTTATAGAGTGTAGTTGGCATGTAGTCTAAAGATATAAATTGTATGAACTCTGATATATTTTGTAAACGTTTTGAATAAGTAAATGTTATCACAGTTTTTAAATTACTCACTATTTTATACGAATAAATGTTTGAAAAGTCAATGTGACACTTCGGACTCGTATCCGGGTCGGATACGGGTTGGGGGTGTTACATAATATAACCGGCCTTAAGGCCATTTTTCTCATTTCTTTCTTTCTCATTCTCTCTCTAATAGAGAGAAATTTTGGCCGGTCGCCATTCCGGCGCCGCGGTGACCGGAAATTCCCAAATTTCCCTAAAATAAAGATCCCAACACCTAAAGGCCGAATCCGACCTCATTTTTTTCCTAAATCCCCTTAGATCGACGTAGATCTAAGGTTATTTACCTTCAATGTTTAGCTTCCTCGGTGGTAAGTCTCCTTCTTTCTTCTCTTTTGCTGTGGATTTTGCTTGTTGTTCTCCCTTGGTTGTTTTGCTCTTCTCTTTTTTCTTTGCAGATGGTCGACTTTTATAAGCCTCGTCGGTGTCTTCTTCGGACCAGTCTCATGAGTGAAGTTCGGTGAGTCACCAAACTATGTGGTGACTCACCATAAAGCTTCGACGTGTGGAGTGGCAGCTGGCCTTTGGAATCTTCGGCGAGGCGTCGTGGCAACGATGGAGCGTCGGCAACAGCTGGTTGGGTCATCTGGCAGTGGAAGCGTCGGCAGTGGCGACTGTTCATCTTTAATCCCAGCTACGGCGGCGGCTGGAGATAGGGTGGGTTAGAAATCCTAGTAGAAACCCTAAATGAATTTAGGGTTTCTATCTAGTTTGGGTTTGGGCTCCGGGATTTGTAAAACGAGCCTCGGTTTGGGCCTAAATTTTTTATTTAATAATAATTATTATTATAATAAAAAATTAAAAATTAAAAAATTAAAAATAAAATGAAAAAAATAGTGTTTACACTGCCCAATGGTACATCTGTGTATGCCTCTTTCCAGTACGAGAAGCTGCATCGATTTTGCTTCTTATGCCAAAAATTGGGGCATGGTGAAAAGTTTTGTCCCCATCGAATCTTGAAGGAGAATAAGGATTTGATCCCTTAGTGGGATATCGCGATTCGAGCCCCGAACCTGAAACACAGGATCCAGACTAGCCCATGGTTACGTGACGAATGCGAAGGTGTTGAGAATATGACCTTAAACATTTGGCGTGATATGAATTATGATTGGAATGTTTGTGATTTATCGTTGGACCTAGTGGGACGATTGCACTGGTTATTTGAACATACATCGCATCACATGCACACCGAAATACTGATAATAATCTGAGCACTTTGGTATATGAGTTTAAGGTAAGAGTTCAAGGAAGGAGGATATCCTCACCTTGATTCGAGCTCAGTGCAGTGATTTTATTGCTGCTAACGTCAGAAACTCGACTTCCTTGATTTCTCTATAGGTCCATTAGCAGGTTCCACCTCCCACTTTTGTAAAAGCAAATTTTGATTCTCGATTTTTGCATGCACAACAACAGGCGTGGTCAGGGGTTGTAATTTGTGATGAAAATGGATTCAGTTTAGGGGCTTGTCGAAAATGGCGCCTGCATGTCAAATCTGCTTTCATGGCTGAAGCAAAAGCAGCTGTGGATGCAATCACTTTGGCTCTTGAGTTAGGTTTTTCGCGTGTAGTTGTGGAAGGCGATTCAAAGTCTGTCATCCAAAAAATGGTTTGTAATGAACCAGATTATTCAGAAATTAGCGCCCTGGTCTGGGAGTTGAAGAACATAAGGACTCTTTGTCATGCATGTGAGTTTAGAGTTGTACCTCATTCTGCTAATGAAGTGGCACACATCCTAGCTGCTGCAAATGAGTTTGGAAACTCCGACGTTTACTGGGTTGAAGAAGCTCCTCAGCAAGTTGAGAATCAAGCGGCGTTGGAGCGTAGATGTTTTGACCCACCCTGATCGTGTTCTTTGGTGGGATTGTTGTTCTCTGCAGGCTTCTGTGTTTTCTTTTCCCCTTGCTTCTCCTCTTTTCGGGGGTCTCTCTCTAGTTAAGCAAGGAAGTGAATAGCCGGTTTGCCTCGTGGTTTTGCCTTTCCTTTCATTTAGAGAAAATAATTTCAGTGACCAAAAATCTCAGATAATATACGATTTTGATCAATTTTTTTTTAGATTTGCGAAAATGACCAATAAAATCGCAATGCGATCTCTAATTCGCATTGCGATCTCCACTATCGCAAATTCGCGTTGCATTTCGCGTTGCGATAATTGAAAATCGCGTTGCGATTTTCCAGTTCGCGTTGCGATAGTCTACAGTTGTCGTTGCGATTTTTCAAATTCGTTGCGAAAATCGCGTTACGATTTTCCATTTCGCGTTGCGATTTTCCAGTTCGCGTTGCGATAGTTGAAAATCGCGTTACGATAGTTGAAAATCGCGTTGCGATTTTCCATTTCGCGTTGCGATTTTCCAGTTCGCGTTGCGATAGTTGAAAATCGCGTTGCGATAGTCTACAGTTGTCGTTGTGATTTTCCAAATTCGTTGCGATTTTACATTGTAGACTATCGCAACGAATTTAGAAAATCGTAACGCGATTTTCAACTATCGCAACGCGAAATGCAACGCGAATTTGTGATAGTGGAGATCGCAATGCGAATTAGAGATCGCATTGCGATTTTGTTGGTCATTTTCGTAAATCCAAAAAAAATTGATCAAAATCGTATATTATCTGAGATTTTTGGTCACTGAAATTATTTTCTCTTTCATTTATGTTGTTGTTTGCTTTAGTTTCTCCGCCAGCTGTTTCGGCGTTTTGCTTTATTTTCCTCATCGTTGCGTTGGGCTTTGTTCCTTTAATAAATGATGACTGGCTTTTCTTGTTTCAGAAAAATATTAATTTTGATCGTAATTTTTTTCATCAAATCTGACAAATTAATAAAAATATTTTTGAAAATTTTAAATTTTAAAAGTATACAATACAAATTTAGAAAGATTTTTAGGGATTTAAATTTAGTTTGAAGGTAAAAATTTTGAAGAAACTAAGATAAAAATATAATTTAAAAGGCCTAGATCTAACCCAACTACCTAAGAAAAATCCTGGGTCGAATACCCCGCCCAGTCGGATAATCTTTTTTAGAAAACTACCCGATCTTTTAGTGTTTAAGTCGATAGGTCAACGAGTCGGATAATTTTGAATACACCTAATCAAGGTCGAGATACTGTGGTGGAGTTGAATATTATTCGAGCCAAAAACGATATATTAAGAAAGAATGTAGTAGAAGTGAAAGACACTGTAAAGATATAAAAACCCCATTGATATTCTCTTGAAGACTTTGCAAAAGAGTGATGAGAAATGAAAGTCTCTATTCATCAATGGATGCTACATCATAATCCACAAGGATGGCTTATGAGCTTATTCGACCATCACCGAGCACTGTAAGGCATCGATAGCCTGAACTAGACGCCGAGACGATCTGTATAGGCCAGTTAAAGTAATGCAGGAACTCAAGGTGCAAACTGGTCAAATACTTGCTTTTCTATTTATTTATCAGTAGTGTAACATTGTCTTAGCACTTCAATTTTCAAAATTCTAACAATTTCACTTCATTATCGTTATGGCTTCCTCCTTGTCCTTCCAGTTCAGAAGACTTCAGTTGCTCGCATGCCTTAGGCGGAGTGCAGACGATATTTCTGAGAATTGAAGAATGGAAATCAAATTCTATCTTTAATTTGGTGCAGCATGCTTCAATCCACTTCTCAGCCACACTGGTTGATACACTGTCTTGGTTATCCCTCTCGTGCTCTTCGATTGCCGGCCTTATTTCATTATACAAAGAAGCAAGCTGGGAAGCTGCTTCATTCTTCATTTCCTGCAATACATGTCCAGAAGCCCCCAATATAAGCTTTTAACAAGTTTTTGTTTTTTTTGGGGGTCTAAACATTCAAGCTAAATATGAAGTTTCAGATGCATGAGGTTGATGTAAGAATTCGATTTCATGTTTCAATCCGACAGGATATGATCTTGCAGAAATTGTATTCACAAATCATAGTTCTCATCGTGTTTTCGGAGATGGATGCTCTATGCCTTGCCCTCTAAAGCATGAACTAGAGAATTGGTATTCAGTGTATAGTAAGTTATTTAAACTAAAGGCAGCTCATGTGCCCCATAAATCTAAAAGAAACAGAGTACCTACATGAAGCATCTATCACTAACATAATACTGATCAAATCCGAAAAAGGTTGAGAGCAATGCATGTCGGTAGAATTACCGAGACACAAGGGTTCGACAATTTATAAATAAAATAGTTTGCGATATTTGCACTACCAAACAATTCAAGTTTTAGCTCCCCTCCCAAGATATCCTATAGATCAATTTGTGGTTGTTTGTTGCTTTTACCTTTCAAATCAAACATAATAAGATTAGCAAAGGAAAAATTATCTAAAAGTTATTATCAGAAACTAGGAAGTCATATAGATTAAATCCAACACAAAATCATACATTCATTGAATTACACATAATCTCCCCCCCCCTAAAAAAAACGAACTAGATATAAACAAAAAAGAAAAACATTTGAGTTTAAGCATCCAAATGCATATTTAATATGACAACTAAAGTTCCGAACATGATGTTGGAACTTTTAACACACCCAAGATGAAAGATGCAACAAAATACCAGTCTAATCAAGTATGTATTGTATTTTAAACCAGCAATGTGACTATTCAAATGTCATTGGGAATGATTTTTGCTACCATCTGCCCAAATTTAATTCAGAGCTTCCCATGCCCAAAAATGGGCTTGTGTCCTAATGTAGTAATCATTAACCTCGAGATGACCTATGATAGGATGCAAAGGGCTACCAAATCAAGTTAACAGGAAAATAGGCAATCATACCTCATATCGGAAGACCTCCTCTTGTCCTTTTGATGCCAAGAGTTTAGCAAGATGTTTTATATCAACTGGTTTCTTTGAAAGATTTTTCGACTTTCCATTAGAATAATGCTGTGACTTTTTCTTAATCATGGGCCCTGATCTGATGTGATAGTTCCGGCATGCACTGTTACTACGGATGCGAGAAATCATTGCATTCTTTTGAGAAAAAGCCGGCTGAGCATCTTGAGAATACAAGTTCACATCTTTAGTTGGTTCAGTTTTCACTGTATTCACAATTACCCCTTCTATAGGAACCGTATCAACAGTAGACTCCAACTGGTGCTCAGATTTCATACTAACATCCATTATTATGGGCTGTCCACTTTTAACATTAACATCATCCTCAGAACTCAAGTTTACAGCTTTCAGGAGCTTTGTGGCAGGCTCATCTTCAGCAGAATCATACAACGGGATTTTTTCAACTGAATACCTGCCAAGAGAGCATATTTAGGTTAACATAATAACAAAATATATACTATCGGAAACTCATTACAATTTCATATGTGAAAAGGGTTATAGCACAAAGATATTGATAAGAACAAAAAAAGGGTGGCAGCATCAAGTCGGAGAGAGAAAAATAGATATAAAAACTTTTCCATAAGTCTTTAAGATGGTACATTTAAACTTCAAATAAAATTTTCAAACAGAAGTCCAGACGGGCTGTAAAGCATGAGCATTCCATAAATTCAAGCAACTAGACCAAGTATGGTTAAACCTCGATAGGAAACAGCAATACATTATGCGTAACACTTCACACAAGTTTATATGAAATACTCTATGCAGATCAGATAGAATCTCTTGTATATAAATATAGCCAGTAGATTCCATTTCTTTAAATGCAAGGGGAGGTCATGGAATGATTAAAGTGACTACAAATGCAAAATAAAAATATAGATAAAACAGAAAAAATGACTAATGATGGAAATTTTAAGATGAACAAATAGTGTGGTATAGGGGAAAATAACAATAAATCAATAGAATTTGGCTGGAACAAACGAGTACGAAAGATGGAAATCTTGAAAATTTGGGTGTAAAAACCTCTAGCTTCTATCTATTAATTAAAGAAAACAATAAATTGTGTGATACAGCTCCACCCTTACGCGTCTACGCTAGAAGGAAGAAGAGATCTCGTGACATGGCAAGTTACAGCAATGAGGGTGACCTGGACTGGTCCATGTGCAGTCATCTTTTTGGATTTCATGACGTGTTCTTTCAGCTTGATGGAATTGTGGATCCCCCTCTGCAGGAAGTTGAAGATCATCCCTCAGAGGCTTATTGAACACCTCGATTTTTAGTAGATAAGTTGGAATAATACATGGTATATAAAGCCCAGTAGTTTGTTATTTTGAATCATCTCAAGCCCTAAAGACAACTAATAACCCTAGCCGTCCACAATTTATCTAATACCTAATAAATGAATCTGGAATAACAAAATATTATAAAATAATAAAAGTTCCCACATCATTCTCCCCAGCTTGAAAATCTCAATTCCAATGAGATGTTTCACCGCATCAACATAAACATCTAGATCATGAACACTAAAATCACTCAGGGAGCACGTTACTGTCTTAGGGATATCTACATCAATTTTGCGCACATCAAGAACATTATCCTTCTTATCTAAAGTAAAAGTCTCAAAGATTGGAGTTGTATTTTCCACCAAAGAACTAGCTCCAAGATTGTTCGAGTGTTCTGAAGCTTTGGAACCTTTAAGAAACAATGGATGCTGTAAAACACCTTGTAATTATAGAAAGCATTCTGAAGTGTTAAAAGATGTGCCACTCAAACAAACAGCACATCGATCAGAAACCACTATTTTTGTAGGAATATCATTAAGGGCAACACTTATATGTTTCTATACTCTACCTACCTCGCTCATGATCCGCATGCATGTGTTAGGCGTTTCTAACCTTTCATAAAGGTCACGAGCCTTAAAAGTTTCCTTCCTATCATCAGTGCTTCTCAACTTAATTTGATGAAGATCACTCTACGAATCAATGTTCAAAAACACCATAAAATCACCCAATTTGATAAAGAATGTGATTCAACCACGGTGTCTCCACTGTGCTTTATCATCTAGTTGAGGTCATTCTTTAAGAATGTTTCCATCTCTTGGATTTGATGTTGGGTATGGTGATGGTAATGTTTTTCCTTAGAGCAGACTAGGACCTTAGTCACCAGCTATATGCATCAATCACAATGCTAGACTCCTCTTCACCACCATTGGTCGTTATCATTAGAACAATCAAGGACTCTCCTGAATTGGATATACATCTTTACATACTTTCAAATGCTCATTATAAACATGTTATATCATACTATTGCTCTTCCACGTACATCTTTGTTAAGAAAATCAACTTTAATTTCAGTTTCATCCCTTTTTAATTCAAGGCCAGGCACCAACTGCTCCTTTAATCCACCTTGTACCACATGGTTTATGGGTCTATCATGAAAGGGATTTTCTTCCTCACCAAAATTTAGTAAGAATAACTTTCGGTATGTTAAAATGGTTGTGGAAACCGTTCAGAATTTGCAACTGAGTTCCCACTTGGTTGTGTCACAACAAATCATAAATTGCACACAAAAATTTCTTCAACCTCACATTGCATCGCAATCTTGACCTTGATTTTCCCTCCTTCGACCAATTACACATCCATTCATAGCTTAAAAGCAAACCCTAATATAAACCCCAGGATCTAATTTGGTTTTGATGCCAAATTTGGTGTGGTTTAAGGGAAAACAAAAGAAAATCGATAAAATAGGCTGAAACAAACAAGTGGCAAAGTGAAGCCCTGGAAAACTTAGTATTTTCTTTGTATTAATGAAAGAAAATAATAAGAAAATTGTGGTTGAAAATATTTTACAACATATTCATTATAGGCTTTCTTGCAAAATAAAGTTTCAATCCTAACCCTAGATTTAAACTTTAAAGATAACTGATAATCCTAGCTGTTCATACTTCATAGTATACCTAATACTTGATAAATAAATCTGAAATAATAAAATATTTAAAAGCTCATGTGTCAACCAAAATCGCATTAAAAAATAATGAAGATATATAACCGCTCATCATCGTCTTCCCATACATAGGTATCCTCCTGTTGAAAAGTTTTGCAAGAAATTCTTAAATTACATGAATAAAAAAGCACCAACACAAAGATATACAATCAGATATTCGAGGGAAGGGGAATATAGCAAACAAAACCAAGAAGATACAAGTTGTAGCTGGAAGCCAATAAAAACACAATGTAATATTAAACTAGAAAAAAGATATATCCATTTGAAAAGGAGATATATGAGTGCAATGGTTTTCAAATAAGTAAAAAACACCAATTATGAACATTTTTTTTGAGGATGCAAATCATGATCAAGATTGATTGTTTAAATATATGCAAGAGAAAAGGACAAAACCTTGAGGACATTTTACGAGTGAATTCTTGAGATTTCTAAAACAATTTTGCAAATTGCTTTAACAAACATAACCAAATGTTTTATCCCTCCAAATCATGGTCTGAACTACAATAAATATTCCAAATTGGAGGGACTGATCAAACTAGTAAACAATGAAAATAAAGGAGTGCAATGTTTAGAAAGACATCAGTACAACATAAAGATGAAAACTACTTATAAATTGGCAGCACAATCTGACAATTGAGGCTAATGGATTAAGCATCCATCTCTCTCAGCTATTTCATTATAATACATTCCAAATCCAACCTAAATATTGTGAAGATTACCATTCCAAAAAAAAAAGTTAAAGGGGCCTTAAAAAATGAGAATTAATACCCCAAACACAGAGAAAATCAAGCATAGTAGGATACTACAGAGTCGTGACCAAGGGAACTGAATCAACAAATGGATAATACCATGAGCTATATATTTCTAAAAGATCATGACAAAAAACATTTCACTTCAAATGATATTTTTTTTAAGCAGAACATACATGCTCACATAAATTCTAATTTGATGCACTTAAACATTTACCTGAAAGCCACGAGACTTTGCTCCAAGAAATCCTGAACAGTTGAGTGCACCACAAAGACAACGAACTTTTGCACCACCATACCATTCAAAGTTATAATCATATGCAAGTTCACCTCCAATAGGAATATCTTCTTTTGCAAATATTCCAACTCGTATTTCTCCCAAAACAGTCCACTTCCTAGTCTCACAATTTGGTTGGCTGAAAGACAAAATAATTCAACCAATGTAATTTTGGAAAAACATGGCCAGAACGATATTAAACTTAAGGAGACTAAAAGCTGAAAACTTAATGCATAAGTAGCTCACCATGAGTGGTTGATGAATCTAGCAAGGCTTCCCTTTTTAGTGGCATCAATGGATTCAGAGCCATTCAGAGAAATAATAAATGCATCCTTAAGACCTGCATCAAAGGAAGAAGGTTGCAAGTCCTTTCTATTTTTTTCATAAAAAGCAACAATTCTAACGAAATTCTAGTTCACCTTGATTTTCATAAGCTTGAGACCTTCTCTTTGCTTCTTTCCAAGATATTACTTCGCCACAATACTCGATAATAAATTGTCCAGCCTGCTCAATGCAAATGTAGATCAGCATGTTAAAAGCAGGCATTGAAACAAAAAATTATCGAACAAGAAATAATTGATGCCAAATTGCAAGATTGATCCCAAAATTTAATACTGGATATTGGTTGCCAACTGTTACCTTTATATATTCAGCAGCAAGCAGACCCCAACCACGGCCCTCTGTTTTAAACAGTGAAACTCTAGCATATTGGCATTTCTGAAATTTCTTTTAGAATGGAATATAAAACATTAATAGAAATGTATTAGTCTCTTACCCAAAAAAATGCATGTCTCTCATAATAATTAATCAGTATCTTCAAGCAAAATAAAAAAAAATTTAATGGCATAGTTCTTTCCTAATAGTTAAGAAGGGAAGCCCAAATATTTCTAAAGCATTCTAGGAATAATAGTTCTACACCTCTCACCATTTAACTTCATGATCCATATTTGCAAGTTAGTGATGTTTCTAAATATAACAGCCCATTACAACTTACAAGCAAGCAAATGAAATTAAATGGATTACGTTTCTCTTCATTAATGGAAGACTTATTGTGTATATCTAGCTGAAGAGAAGTTGAGTAGAAAACGTAGGTTCTACTTAAATAAATATCAGACCCTGTTTTACATTTGAATGGCCCAGGGAACCAGGAAGCAACGAAATAAAATTGAAATGACTCAAGGATAAGTTGAAATGGCATGTAAAGATGATTAAATAAATTGCAAACAGCATCTAATCAAATGTCAAGCACAATTGGACCAAATAAACTAGATGCCGTAAGTAATTACTTCCCTCTAGAGTCAAATATTTAGTTCTACATAACATACTAAAAGCTGACACCCAATCAAAGGAACATAAAGACAGGAAAAAAAAAAGACCAAACAGACTTATATTAAGGATTCACAGAGACATTCTAAAAGTAATGGAGTTAATCACTAGACATGCCACGCATGAACCTACATAGGAAGATGCACATAGAACAAGGACATGCACATAACCTCAAACATAATTAATACCCATACCCCAAGTGACCTAGCCCTTCTTGAAGCACACTCATGTTAGATATAATATTTACCTGATTCTTGCAGTAAACACCACAAGGACAATAACCGGGTGTACATTCTGTGCTTGTTAGTACATTCAAGCACCTCTCTCCACATGTACTATCAGGATCGCTGAAGTCAAATTTGCACTCACATATAGCAATATCCTCCTCTTTTTGCTTTTTATGTCTGCAAAATAATGCAATTTGGATAACAATTAAGCCATCCTAGTGTAAATGCAAGCAGTCCAGGAAAAATGCATAAAGCAGCATTTCAAAGAATCGAAATCGAAAATATCCAAGCAGCTATGAAAATATGAGGTTACTTTTAAAAATATTATGATACAAAAATATCTTACTTTCTATATGAGAATTCGTTTTGAAAAATGTGCTCATATTGAGGAAGGTCTTCATTCTCAGGATCCTTCAATCAGAACAATAATATGAAATGGTCAAAGAATTTCTAAAAAAAAAACAGCATCTCTAGGGGAAAAATAGAAGAGCAATAAAGATGATAACAAAAATAATAATAAATACCATTGACGAATATATCTAAGACAAATCACCAGATTTCCTCATACCAATAAGCAAGCTTCAAAGAAAAAACAATATGAACCTCTGCAAAAAAAAAAGAAGACGAAGAAGTTTACGACCGAAATTCGGAAGCAATCACCCAAAATGTGAATTGAATTGGCTAGGGTTTATCGGTTCAAGAAGCAGAAGAAAACAATGGAATTTGCACACCTGTTTTTTACTTGTTTTCTCTAGGTTTTCCTTCGACGCCGTAACCAAATTTGCACAATCAAGAATCAAACTGTATGAATAGAATTTGTTTTTGGATAAGCTACAAGTTTAGTACCCAAACTATCACTTTTATTCCATTTTATTCATCTAATTATTTTTTTGTTTAATCATGCATAATGTCACGGGCCGTGAGGTTCTAAGTAGGGATGGCAAACAGATACAATTTCGTAGATTCTGTACCGTACCCGCTTTAATTGAGGCGAGATGAGTATAACTTTGGTGGGTAGTGGGCGGGTGATGGGTTTGAGACCTTACCCATCTCGCATCCGTCCGCCCACTAAATACCTATTAAATTTTGGATCATTATGAATTTAGGTATAATTTTAGAGACTAATTTATAAATATTAATATTGTATAAAATATATGTTGTCAGGCGGGTCTAGCCGGGTACATCTCTAATTGGATAGTAGACATGGGGATAGATTTGAGAATGTACTCGCGTGGGCGGGTGTGAAATATTAGGTGGGGATGGGGATGGGGATGGAGGAGGGGGTATTCGCACCCGACCCGCTCGTTTACCATCCCTAATTCAAGGGCGTGCCAATAACATTATATTTTAATTTCATTTTAGTCACCATTAAAAATTAATAAGTTGTGTCGATGTGTTACTATAAGATAATGTCACGCTATTATTTATTTTATTTATAAAATGTCACGTTTGTAGTTTTGTTATTTTTTTTAAAAAAATAATTAAAATATAATCAAAATACAATATTAAATTTAAATTTAAAAATCATAATAATCATGTGATCAAAATAGAATAAAATCACTAAAAGTGTAGTTTTATCTTTTGATATTTTACATTAAATATGAATACGAGTAGGCTTCAACTACAGTTGCGGGCCATTTTATTTCAGTGGACCAATCAACAGATGCGAAATTCAACAGAAAGAAAGAGCTTTAGCTTAAATTGAATTGTCTTTTCAGCTCAGTTGGTATAGCGCAAGACTCTTAATCTTGTGATCGTGAGATCGAGTCTCACGATAGACAATTCATAATTCTGACTGTCGGGGGTCTTCCACGGAAGCTGTTGGGGGCAGTCTACTATCCTACCTCTCTCTTACCCCACTACATATGGAAATAGGGTCAGTTAATTTTAGATGTATTTTCATAAAATCAATCAAGTCCCTATTTTTTGTGTATCTAACTTAATCTTTCGCCTAATAAATTTTAAGATAAATTATGCATTTAGTACTTAAATTATCAGTTTAAGTCTGTTTTATTCCCTAAACATTCATTCTTTTCAAAACTATACCTAACGTTTAGTTTTTTTTCATTTTAGTTATCCGCCTTTAAAAACTTAACGCATTTAGTACTTAAATTATCAGTTTTGACCCGTTTTAGTACTTAAGTTTTTGTTTCATTTTAGTACCCCATTCAAAATTTAACGTTAAGTTTTAATTTTTTTTAAAGTTTAAGTACTAAAATATATCAAAATTGATAGTTTAAGTATTAAAATATATCAAAATTGATAGTTTAAGTACTAAATATATAATTTACCCTAAAATTTATCAAATCTCTCGATAGAAATAATTATTAACAGCTAATCTTATCGATATGGTAGTTAATAGATGACGTCATTAATTTTATACATATATGAATAATTTTGCACACGTGATATTTTATTTTATGTTCTATGTCAACAAATAATTTAAATATTAAAAAAATAAACTAAATTTTGCACACGTGATATTTTATTTCATGTTCTATGTCAACAAATAATTTAAATATTAAAAATAAAATAAAAAACTAAATTTTATAAAAACTTGAAGATATTTTTAGAAATTTGATATTAATAGAATTGCTAATTATATATTGGGAGTGTTTGGTAAACAACTTTTTGAAGAATTTTTTTAATTTTTTTGAGTACAAATAGTTGATTGGTAGTCAAACCCTTCACTTTTAGTATTTGGTAAACACTCGCTTATTGTGCAAAAATAAGTTGAAAATGAAAAAGCTGAAAAACCCAGTGATTAGGAGAGCTGATTGCAAAATAAGATGTTAAATGACATATTTAACCTTTTTATTTCCATAATTACATCTTTGTCAGAAAACATAATCTAATGAAATAACCTCTATCCTAATATATTTTAGTGAAATTTTATTTTATTATTCTATTTTTTAGTTATAGATTTTCAAATATATTTTAGTTAATAAAATATAGCAAAACATGAAAGTAGGAAAAAATGTAGTGTTGATATTTTATTCAAGATTAATAGTATGTATCAATCTCACAAGGTTAATATTTGTAAATATTAAATTTAAAAAATATATTCAAAATTTTCAAAAATATTCACTAATTTCCTTAAGGATTTTTTTTAATTCCTTGTCAAAAGCATTTTATCCAAATAATTTCGTCTCCAATAAAGACTAAAGTATTATAAAACATATATGTATTTAACAGCTAAATGCATCATACTCTTATTTGTCATTTTACCTATATTAGTTATCAGTTATTAGCTAAATTTTACCAAACGCTTTTATACAAATAGTTAATCAAATCAGCTAATAAATCAGTTGATCGAACTAGTTATTAGAGTCTGCTATCAATTATCATTTGTTTACCAAATAACCCAATTTTGTTATAAATAGTGAATACCTAATTGCATTCAAGTTCTGAAGATATGGAAAGTGAAATGTTTTTTGCATATTCAATAATAAGTGGTCTTCATTTATTTATTTATTTGCCCTCTAGTTCTATGGTTTTTAATTCCAAGATATCAGTCTGACTAATCTATTATAAGATTTCATCTTGACTAATTTAGATCGACCTGAGTCATACACCTAATTTTAGTGGATGAATCGTTCAACAAGAATTTTTTATATACACAATGACTCGAACCTAAAACATTGATTAAGCAATATCAAACCTTGATTTCCTAGATTTCAAACTGTTTACCACTTGAATAAAACATCGCTACTTTATTAGTAGCTATTATTTTAATAACTATATCAACATTGCTATTATGGAGAGATAAAAATACAGAATAACCAAATAATTTTAAGAGGAAAAACACATTTTTATTAAATGATCCAATCATAAAAAATTCTCTACCCAACAGTCTTCACTTTTTCCTATAGAAAATTCTGAACAATTCAAGAGAAACATACACATAAATCTCCAACATATTTTCCAGGAATAGCTTTAGACTAAAACCTCGATGGATGGATATACTGCTACAGAGAATATGTCATAGGCCAAGACTCGACTTGCAGTGCAAGCAACTGACCATAGCATATTCGAATAATCCGAACTGTGACTCGAGACATCATGTCTCAGTACAGACCTTCGGAAGTTTCTTTTGGGCTCGAAATCTCCATGTCCTTGGTGCATCCATTGTTTAGAGATGCTTCTGCCGGAGTATTGATCATACTCTGATTCCTGCAGATTTCTTCTGCGGCTGGTTGACAGTCACTTTTGTCAGCCAATGAACAATCAGTGGTACTATCATTGGCATTTAGGCATTCTTCAACCAGGTTCGATTCTGCATTAACTTGATGATCTTCAACTGATTTCTCATTAGGATGCTCAGCAACTGCCTCAAGATTCTTGGACTCAGATTCCAGATTTGATGCAGCTGCTTTTTGTTCTTTAACTCCCTCACCTGGTTCATTTTCCAAAATGTGTGCTCTATTTTCTCGCACGTGCTCGACAGGCAAACTGTTCGACACAGAACTCATGGTATCTACAGCTGCTTCCGGCTCTTCCTTTGAGAGACCTTCAACAGTTGGACTAGCAGCGATGCCATTACACTGCTGAGTCGACAAATTTAATGATGAGGGAGGAGTATGCTCAGCTCTTTGAGCTGCAGATTTCGCTGAAACAGGATGCGAGGTCGAAGATTGCACATTAGAATGCACCTCCAAATGAAAAGAGGGACCACTGGGTATGACAGGTTTAACCGAAGAGCCACCTGAAGTGCTTATATGAATAGCATTTTTAGACTGGGCAGCCTTAAGCAGGGACGCAGCAGCCTCTGGGCTACCAATACGGGCTCCAGCAGCAACAGCAGTGGCATCTAGGATTGAACCTCTACTGGAAAAATATGATGGTGGGTTCTTCAAGCACACCCAAGATTTTAAAGTAGAACCTGATGATCCCTGGGGAGAGGATTTCATAGTCATGGGACCTTCTTGAGACAGGTTTGGGACTTGGACTGAAGCAACAGGAATTTGCTGAGACGGATTCTTGGCAGGGACAGATGCAACTGGAACTTTTTGAGGCTCATTATGGGACGGGATGGAATAACCGGAGCTTTTTGAGGTTGATTATGGGACAAGACAGAAGTGATTGAACCTTGTTGGGAATGATTTGAGATTGGGCAGAAGCAATGGGACCTTGTTGGAGCTGGCTTTGCAGTTGAACCGAAGCTTCAACACCAGTAGTTGGAAGTGCAGAGGTACTGGATGTGATCTTCAAACCTGGCTCAGAAGCAACGATGTTAGTCTATTAGAAAGAGAACAATAGGCCTTCTTTATTCAAAGAAAAAAACTGGAAGGATAAAAAGAAGGTTCCCATAATTTCATCTCTTAAAGAATGTCCTCACATCAAACACTTCAAATGAACTAAAAATAGCATTAGATGAAGAAGATTACCAGGGTTATTTGTACAAGCTGCTGTTAAGTTTTTATCAGGCATATCAAGGGCCAAGGACAAAGCACTTCGCGTTGCCAACTGTGCCTCGGAAAGTTGGGGAACAGTGGAGTTTCCTTCCACATTTAAGTTACCAGCTCGCTTCTTAATAATAGTCCATCTCTGCAAATAGTAGAACTTATCATAATTAGCAGAAGAAGAAAACAGAAACAAATAGTCTAGTAGCTTCAGTTGCACGATACTACTATAGCCATCCAATCAGGTTTCAAAGAATTGGTCAAAAATTAAAAAATATACACAGTTGCAACAATTCCGTTGCCGGGATTTGAACCCGGGATAAACTGGGCAAAACCCAGGCATCATGACCGGACTAGATGACAACGGATTTGTTACAGACCAAATCTACATTAGGAACGACCCTTGGTTTGGGTTATTTAATCAAGGCTTAGGTTATGTTTTATTTCTTTCCACAAGTTTACTGATTATGTTTTCTATTTCAGTTGATTTATTTTCCTTTTAGGAATAGCTTTCCTCTTTACGTAAAGAGTTGGGTCCTTATTTAAAAGGACAGGTGAAATGATAAAACCCTAAGTCAGAATTTTATTAAAAGATCACTAAAAAGATCTTGTTCTCTCTTTTAATGAGTCTAAGGTTTCAATCTACCCTCCGGTGAGCTGAATCATTAATCCGAAGCACAAGATCACTAACATTGAGTATTCAGAGCCAACGGTCCTTGGCAATGGCAGAACAGTACAGAACAATAGGTCGAAATATGCAAGAAGATACATCATACAATTATGTCGCAGCAAATTGCTGAAGTCAAAAACTCAATCATCCCAACTGTTACATCACCTGCATGGAGTAACTGACTAACTGCTGCTAAACAGGTCAGTGACTCCATGGCTGATACAAAGGAAGACCCTTTATCTGAAGAAACCAAACCATCGATGACAACCTCTACTAATGTCCTTCCCTTGTCCCATGCATCAAGCCCTTCTAAATCCATCACCAACTTCTCATCCTTGTCTTATTCATCAACCATTCCTAAAATCATTTCTGATAATCAGACATTTTCTTTATACCCAATCCAAAAACTCTTCAATGCCATATCGAAGAAGTTTAATTGGTCCAACCTTTCTAAGTTATTTTTTAAAAATATTGAATGCAGGTGAGAAGCTTATGGAGATAATTTTAAATGCAGATAACAATCTTGAAGATTTTTATTCGATGGTGCTAACAAGTGAGAATAAATTTGTAGAGGTGCACGACCCTTACTGATTTCAACTATTACTAATGGAATGAACCTGTCACCAAGTTTATTCTGGCTTGGAGCTAGAGGACAAGCTCTTTTTGCCAGAAAGGAGTAATGTTATGCTAAATCTATGTTAGGAAAGGTCCTTAATTTGGGTTATTAAATAAAGGCTCAGGTGCTTTCATTTCTCTCCGAAGATTTATTATGTTTTCTTATTTCACTTGATTTATATTTTCATTTTAAGAATAGCATAATGAGTCGGGTCATTATTTAAAAGGACGTATGAAATAATAAAACCCTAACTATTTTATCAAAAAAACCCTAAAAAGATATTTTCTCTTTGATAAGCTAAGAGGTTTTGATCTCCCTCCAACGAGCTGAATCATTAATCCAAAGCACAAGATTACAAGATCATAACAGGATTGTTATTCTAGAGCAACAACTAGATGGCTAAAAAGAAGGATTGATAATTTGATATAATGACCAAAGTTAACAGATATATAAAATAAATAAGTCATCTGGTTATAATTAGAAAACAACCTGAGCCAACTGTGAAGCAGTCCTATCTCCTTTGAAGTCTCCTCGCAAGATGTTTGCCCAATTTCCAACACCACATTTCTGCACAGCAGAAATAAGTTCCATATCTTCTGCTTCCGACCAAGGTTTTCTTTTCCTTCGAGCAGGTAGGTTTGCACCAGCCGATCCGTTTCCTTCCAATGTTTCAGCCGATGTCACTGCAGGAAGAATCTGTTTCTGAACAGAAACTGGAACCGTGATAGTCATCCCTCGCATTGAGCATGTGGGCTGCGAATTTTCTGAAGGTATTCTAGACGACTGCAAATTAGGTATATTTATTGTTAATGGGGCCTCTACCATTGAATTGTTTGTGAGACTTGAGTCACTTGGTAAACCAGAAGCAATCAAAACCTGACAAGAAAACCATTTCATCTTACAGGCTTGGAAAAGAAAAGCAAGCAACGAGATAAATCAGTTGTGAAACTTGAGAGAAGAGCAGGTTAACCAAAACTACGATCTGTTTGATTCCCATAAAGTTCAAATTAACTGTTCAATACTGGTCACGGGAAGCCATTAACCACACTATGTCAAAAACCATCTTCTACTAGCAACATTTCATACCACCTAGCCAGTTTAAAAGTTTGCAACGAATGGAACATTCAGAACTCAGTTATCTAACAGGTAAGAGGTACCACCAACCAGGCCAAAAATGGTTTCGGTGTTAACTATATCATTTATTATTTATAGTTTATGTGCTACCGTTACTGTTTTTCCATCCTAAAGATGTTGCATGATCATCAACCAAAAATGATAGAAGATTAAACCTTTATCGTCATTTTTTCGGTATTTATATTTATTTTACTTACCTTCACACATGCTGCAGCCTCTGCTGAAGTTTCACCACCAATAGAAGGGCAAGGTTCCAATTCATATTCTAAGTCACTGTCATCATCCTGCAAGATAAAAGGTTGATCAAATGACACTACAGCTGTAAGAACTTTGATCAACGGATGAAATACGATCATAAATTTTAATTTCCAAAGCAAAACCAGCATTTGGCAGGACATGAGTTAGAATATCAGGAAACATATACACCTCAATTAACCAAAGCTATCTCAATATACCAAAATCAAAAAAATCCAAATGGTATACTAAATTAACACTTAGCATTGCCGGCAGATAGAACAAATATACCAAACAGGGATATAATAGCGTAGCTATTGGAATAACAGCCATTATATAGCAGTAGCAATGCTGTCCGAAACCATTATTGCACGACCGCGATACTCGCAATGATCACAATAACATAACATCTGCTAGTCCGCAATCGTGATAAATGCAAAGCCAGAATATAAATCCCTGATACCAACTGTATCTAAATATACTCAAAAGATAGGCATCCAAATGGTATATTAATCTAAGGGGTATTGGTTTTTGGAAGAAGACTTTGAATTAAACCCCTAGCAATAGCATTGCTATATATATATATCAAAGGTTTAAAAGAAAAACAAAAATCTAAAAAGCTGACCAAGGGTTGAGCTCCATCATCGAATTTTTCAAGCGATGAGTGGTGGTAGGCCAAATGGCGCCATAACATCTGGTATTCCCTAGCATTAGAAATCCCA
Source organism: Hibiscus syriacus (assembly GCF_006381635.1). Lineage (NCBI taxonomy): Eukaryota > Viridiplantae > Streptophyta > Magnoliopsida > Malvales > Malvaceae > Hibiscus > Hibiscus syriacus. The sequence goes on from NW_024062392.1 coordinate 58,315, forward strand.
GTAGAAGTCTTCTTGACTAAAGCATTCCAATTCAGCTTTACACCTGGTTGCTGTGCCACTTCTTGCAACAGTGCCAAATAGTAGTTGCAGAATACCTGCCCAAACCAAAAAATCATAATTACAGAAAAGAACCTTAAAAAAAAATCCGAATATAGCCAAATAAATTGGGAAAAGGAGGGACCTTTGCAGGAGGTTGAGACATCTTCCTCGCTGATTGAACCCTTTTTCTGTTTCTTTGTTTTCAGTCATATTCGTTGGCAGCTGAGAAATCGCATGTCATGAATGATGGAATCAGTGGGAAAGGAGCTTTGGGACCAGTCAAACCCTAGTTGGGGTTTAAGATGAGATGAAACCCTTCCAATGGCGAGAAAGGGACAAGAAGGAGGAAGGAAAGCGTGCGGAGAAGAGTGAATGTGAAGGAGGACCGTTGAAGAGCGTGGATAGAACGCGCCAGACAGCGTTCTCGCGGAGAAGAAACGGGAATATCTCCGGTTGGAGATCCTGCCTTATTCTTTTCTTTTATTCAAATAATAAAAAAATAGAAAGAAAGGAGAAGGTTATATTAGTTGGAGAATGCCTTTCTCAGACTAGGTGAAAAAAATATATATATATATATATATATATTGATTTGGTGATTCAATCTAAAAATTAGATATTCGGTATTTTTTTTATTTTGAGTTTTTTTAATTTTGGATAACTCAAATTAAAAATATGATTAATCGGATCGGATATAGATCGAATAAATTTCAATTAGATTATTATAAATCCTAAAAAATGATCTTTTAGATTTTAAGCATCTTTAGCCCAATAAATGAGTAACACACTAACCTATTAAAACTCTAACCAATAAAAATTAAGATATTTAATTATGTATTGTGTGTGCGTAATTATATATATATATATAAATATTATATATATATATATATAGTAAAAGTATTAATAAGTCATTAAATCATAAAACTAAAATTAAATTTTGTCAAATTATATTTTAAATTCAGATTTGGATATTCGATCATAAAATTTGGATACTCAAAAGTTTGGATATCCAATTTTTTCAGATCGAATACAGATCATTATTTTAAGTATCTAAAATTTTTGGATATCCAAATTTTCGAATCGGATTAGATTCGATATTCAAATTTGCACATCCCTACTCAGGACTGGACTAAATACAAGGCGGGAGGTGGATGGACTATAATACCCTTTCTATGTTCCTACTACCTTTCTCTCATATTACTGTTAACGAGTATAATAAATTAAAATAACCTATTGGATTAAAATAAATTTATTAAAATAAATTTATTGAATTAAAACAAATTTAGGGTATGTTTGTTTCACTAGAAAATAGTTTCCGAAAAATGATTTTTAGAAAAATGAATTACATTTTTTGAAATACGATTTCCGTAAATATTTTCCACTGTTTGACAAATTTTTCTGAAATCATTTTCTAAATGTTATTTTAATGAAGCAATACAATACATTTCTTAAGCAAATGCTTATAAACAGAGATTGGGTATTCATGTCAAATTTT
>NW_024062393.1:0-78624 GCF_006381635.1 Hibiscus syriacus
TATTCACTTTACTTTTAATTTTTTTAATTACTTACTAAATTTTACATATTAAATCAATTTACTTATTCTTATGTTATTTCTTTAATATTGTGACATGTGTTATTTTTTTATTATTATTTAATATAAAATAATTGAAAACATAGAGGATAAATTATATTATTCTTCACTGAACTTTACTCTCTCTCCTATTTTGCTCACCCAATTATAAAATAAAAACAAAAGGTGATCGGATGCCAATGTCGACCATCGTAGATGGTGGTCGTTTGATTCTAAATTTCATGAGTTGTTTTCGTTTCGACATCTTGAGTCCGAATTCAATCTCTATTTTGTCGAAATTTGTTTCGAAGACAACAAATTGGAGATTAGAAGTGATGAAGCCGAAACGTGTCAGTCGAGATTCACATATTATGAGATATTTTCCAATGAAACAATTATCATATTCAAACTTAGGGGGCCGAGATGAACTAACCAATGAATTTTGAGACTGGGCAGAAAACATTGGCCAGAATGAAAAATGATGTTGTGGCTTACAGTGGCAACCGATCACCTTATTTACGAAGTAAAGAGAAAATGAGAGAGAGAAATATCCAAAACGACATCGTTTTAATGTATATTTGAGTTTTTTAAACGACGTCGTTTTGATACTTGTGCCATATCATAACACCATTAAAAAGCTAACAATATAGTGCACAAAATGATTTAATCCAAAAAAATTTAGTTAGTAAATTATAAAAATTAAAAATACAGTAAGTAAAATAAGAAAGAGTGAGAAACGATGTATTTTTTTTTCAAGTTTAGCTATTGTACAAGCACCTCACGATTGACGGATTGGTGATTTAATTGTTATTTTTCTTCAATATACCCATTAATTCATGATATAAATATAAAGTCAACTATCAATATTTATATATTTTCTAGAAGAAACCTTTATTTTAAAATTAAATTTATTCTGTAGCTTTTAATAAAAATAAAACCGGTTCATTAAGAAAATGTTAGTAAACTATTCATTTTTGAGTAAATTATTTTTTAATTAATTACTGATATTTGATTTATTAACAAACTAATTTAGTGAATATTTAGATAGTTTTACCCCGTATATATATATGATAAGAGATCATGTGATAGCAGTCTATATGTACTTCACGTTAATATGATACTATTATTTTAAAGATAAATTATGTATTTAATCATTTAATTATTTAAAAATATCATTAACGTTAAATTTTAATTTTATTTTATATTTTTATTAAAAATTAATAATATTTTAATATGATTATACATTTAAGGTTATGGATATTGTACCATTATTTGTTTCATTTATGATACTGATGTATATTAATAGTTTTGAGCGTATTAATTTAGGGTTTATTGATATTTTTAATATTTTTATATATAATTTAATTTCTTACTTTTTAGATAAAATATACTTCAATACATACATACATAGAAATATATTTATATACAACCATAAAATTTTAAAATTACTAATTGAATTTAATGATTATATATGTAATTAAAGATGGACATGGATCGAGTTTTTGATCAACACGATCCAACTTGAAAAATATATATCATCCACTTGAAATTCAACTCAACTCAAATTTAGAATGACTTTAAATGACCTAAAACTCGACTCATCTTTTGAGATAAAATCTGAACTCGACTCGACCTATTCGATCTAACCCAACGCAAATATATTTATAAAAAAATTAGTTTTATTTTGACAAAATATGGATCCAATCGAAAAATAAAAATTGAGGTGTTATTGTAATTATCTCGAAATATATATATAAATATAATATACTTTACTTTTTTGTTCAGGTGAGTATTTTCACCCTAAAATCGACTTGACCTAAACCGAACTTATACTTTAAAAAACTCAGCCTAACTCGAATATATATATAAAGTGATCCAATAAGGTTAAGTTCGGTAAGAACCCGTTGTGTTCAAATAGCATCTATGTGTAATTATAAAAAATATAAAAATATTAAATTTAATTTAAAAATAAAAAATATTTTAAGACTACAATTTAAGTGGAATATCATTTTTTTCAATCATGTATCAATGACATAATGTGATATAATAATTAAATGTTACCCTTAAGTACCAGGTTCAATGGCCTTTAATTAAATAAATTAATAAACAATGCACTTTAAACTCATATTTTCCTTAAATTTTCAAAATTATTTAAAATTAAAGATATAATGTCAAAATTACCCCCAATATATATTAAAATGATTATTTTAGCCTCTATTTTTATAGCATTTTAGCGCTCAACATTTTATTTTGGGGTGAAAAGCCATCCTATAAATTAAATCATTAGTTAACACATGATCAACGCTCTAAAGTAGATGTCTTTTTATCCTAAAATGAAACGTTGAATGCCAAAATGCTATAAAAAAAGAGCCAAAGTGATTATTATGTCAAATGTTAGGGGTCTTTTAACCTAAAATGAAATATTATGATCAAAATGAAAAAATGACTATTTTAATAATTTAATTGACAAAATTGTTTATTCAGTGTTCATTTTAAAATTAAGACTATAATCTAGTGACCAATAGGAGCTAAAATGACTATTTTAATAATTTAATTGACAAAATTGTTTATTAAGTGGTCGTTTTAAAATTAACACTATAATCTAATGACCAATAGGAGAGTTTAACCTTTTAATTAAACCAGCAATTGAAGGGTTGGGGGCTTGGGGTGGGAATAGGCCAAGCCGGCCTACAGGGGCCTGGGCCTGGTCTATATAAGCCTGGCCTGGCCTGGCCTATTTAACTAAACAGGCCAGACCCAGACCTTTTTAAAAGTTTATTTAACTAAACAGGCCAAGCTTAGGCCTATTAAAAAGCCTTATAAGCCTGATAGGTCTGTCTATTTAGAGTGACTACTTTGTAAAATGTAATAAGTTAGAGTGACTTAATATGAATTTTACTCTAAAATTAATGGATAAACTGAAAATATTAAAATGTTTATTGTTAAACAGGCTTTTAAATAGGCCAGACTTTTAAACAGACCCAGATCAGACCTAAATACAAGCCTTTGACAGGCCACAGGCCAGGCCTAAACCTACACAAATCATTGTAGGCCAGACCCAGGCCTATTAAAGCCTGGTCTGACCTATTACCACCCCTACTTGGGGCCTTCAAAGGAGAGAATTTAAGGCCAAATTAACCCAATATCATATATATACTAATTATTTAGTCTAATACGACAGTTGATTTTTTATTTTGAGACTATGATATTTATTATAGTGATTTGGAACTTGTCACATAGATATGACGAGTTCTAACAAAATATATTTTTTATTAAAATTTTTCACTCCGATATGATTAAATTATAATCAATTTTTTTTAAAAAAATTTATCACTTTGACATAATAAATTTAAATAAAAAATATTATTTCGATAAACTTATCATGTAGGCATAAAGAGTTTATCTTGTATTGTAATATTTGTCATAGATTCAAATTAATTTTAGAGACGACTAATGAACTAATTTTTTTTATCCGTCCAGCCTATTGGGTTAATTTTGTCGAGAATTTAAACCAGAAGCCCAAAACATCTCCGAGAAGACTACGACAGTGATGAGTGATCACCTCTACAAATAGTAGACTTTTGTCACAGTTGGGGGCGCAGTTGTGTTAATCTCAGAGAGTAACTGAAGTAAAAGCAAAAGAATGGAAGGAAATGGAATGGAAGGAAATGGATTGGAAGGAGATGAGTCAAATGCCCTAGGGAAGTGTTTGAGTGGGTTGGTGGACGATGGTAGCACCGAGAGTCATCGGTACTACCTGTCTCGGAGAACCGTGCTGGAGATGCTCAGGGACAGAGGCTATGCCGTACCCAGCTCCGAAATCGACCTTTCTCTTCAAGAATTTCGCAACATTCATGGCCAAACCCCTGATTTTGATTCTCTCAGGCTCTCCGTTACTCATAAAAGCGACCCTTCCAAGCGGGTAATCCTTTTCCCTTTCCGCTTTATGTTTTGGTCGCTGGTTTTGTGTACATGGCATGATTAAATCAGTATCCACTCATTGCATGTTCCTTTTGAATTGTTTAATTTACTTTTCCTCACTTAAAGTTTGAGTTCTGATGATATCATTTTGAACCCTATCGTCTTCGTTTCTGGGGAAAGAAAATAGAACAATGCTTTTGCCTTGGTCCTTATCTGAATGTTTGGTTTTGGCGATTAACATGTTAAGCAATCACATGTTGATTAGATAGCAGGTAGGCTTACTCAACAACAATGTTTCTTGCAAACACTTCTCTGGAGGTGACGGTGCTTCCTAGCACTAGCACATTTTTTTGTTTGGTATAAGACCGGGAGCCCCAGGCAATGCTCTGCTCCTCTAGCGTTTTGCTCCTCTAATGCTCCATGCTCCTCACTCTGTAGCATCAATTTTAGCATCTGATAAGGATGATCGGCAATGTAGCTAACAAGGCCTATAACTACCTGGTGTTACTTTTAGAAGATTGCCAGGATTCTTGATTTTACTCCATTATGGTCTTAGGATGTCTTCAAGAGTATGACTTTAAGATTCATATATGGAAATTAATTATTAAATATCTTCTTAACCTTTTCATAGAACACAGACGATTCCCATTTCTGTTGAACAGAAAATGCATTCTTAAGTGTGCTGTCATTTAACCTCTATCTGTTTGTGATAAAAACACTTCTTAGTTTGTGCTCCACGTGGTTTCCATTTCTTACAACTACATTTTCTAATACTTATCCATTTCATACAATTACATTTTCTAGTATTTATCCATTTCATGCAATTACATTTGCTAATACTTTTCATCTCAAACAATTACAAACAACGACTTCAGACTTTGGTCACAACTAATTCTAGTTTGTTTTCTCCTTGGTATATATTCACTCGTTGAGCATATACTTTTTGTAGAATCGGTGATAATCTGTATTTGTTCAACTATAAATTGTTTTTTGCCAAGTGTTCAATGCCAAATGCGAATGAATTAGGTTTAACATGTCTTAAGGCTAGAGATTTGAGTGGAAGGTTGTGTTGAGCTGCCCTATACATTTACTCCTATTGAATGCTATGTTAGTTGCCACTGTCACGTGTTTCCTAGACAAGAACACTACAACTTGACGTTAAGAACTCTGGCCCACCCCCTTCTTGAGATAACCTCTATTAGCAATGCTGCATCTAATTCTTTTGGTTGCAGTCTTCTATTCTGTCCTCCAGCCACTAGACGTGATCAGCTTCTGTAATACCATAGTTGAAATAGATTGGGTTATTATAGTGAGAATAATTGGCTTTAATCCACCATGTGCGATGTTAATGGTTATGTCTTTTACCTCCACATATCAAAATTCTTTATTAGGCAACAAATTTCTTTGATTATATCTAATTGGAGAAAATGTTTTTTTGTACAAATCAACTTTATTCAATAATATCTTTTTCTCATTTAATGGCAATATCAGCATCTTGCAGGATTTGTTGAGTTTATTTCATTTAAAGTATTTGTTGGAGTTTTGAAGTTAACAAATTTGAGCAGATCAAAACTTAATTTAGATTTAGTGATAATGAAGCTGAAGTATAAAACACGGCTTGCTATTTCTTTTTAAAAAGCATTGTTGAAGCATTGATTTTGTAATTTATGTACTAAATACTAATTTTTCTATTCTAATTGCTGTGGTTTTTGTCTTGAGAAGTGATTCTTTATTCTTTAATCAATGTGATCTGCAATCTGATGAATGACACTTTTCCTGGCAGATGTTGGTTGTTTTCTATGGGCCAGGTATGGTTAAAGTTAGTGGGATTCGACTCATTCTGGTCTAATTACTAACAAAGAAAGTTTGACTGGGTTGATACTAATCGTGCAAAACCATATGACAAACCAAGCTTTGAAAGCTCTAGACCTTTTCTCATTTAAGGTGGAGATATTCCAGGTAAAAGTTGTACCAGTCGTGTCTGTGTTATTTCCATTGACATTGGTCTTCCAAATTCAATTTCATGCAGGAAAACTCTTTTGCATAAGCAAAAGCTTTGACCTCTAGATCTTTCATGTCCTAAAATTTAATGTGACGCTGTCCACTCCATATTGTACACGCCTCACGGCCAATCCATGCTGCATGCAGTTGCTTCCTTGTACCCTTTTTCCTCAAATTAGTTGCTACTATTATTTTTATAACTCTAGTTTACCATAATAAAAACAGAGAAAACATGCTTAAAATGATCTCTTTAGTCTTTTTGTGCTGAAAATCATGGACTTAAGTAGTTAAAAATTAGCAGCATATTGAAGGATGCAATGCTAATCAGGGTGCTGGGTTTGGTTTACTTTTGTTCAGAATTGAGTAATTCAATTTTGGATAATTTTGACATGATTTAAACATTTTCTTTTGGTTTCTGGACATCCTGTATACTGACAAAATAGTTGACACACCTCTCTCTAGATTTCATCGCAAGAAATTGCGATTGGCTGCAAGGGACATGCCTTTTTGTATAACATGAAAATTTTGTTGGCTATCTTTTCATATGTTTGTACTAACCAAAATTAATATGTAATTATGCACTGCTAATATTATTCATGGGTGATAAGTCATTTAATATAGAAGCTTAAAAATGTATTTACTACAGCTTGCTATATTAAACTGACCTTATATTTATTCTGCCAGTTGCATCACGTAATTTTGTTGATGTTTATTCTATCCCTATAAGATTTAAATTCCTTACCTTCCAGCGGTTACTCTACCAAATTGAATAAACCATTAACATAGATATAGGTAATTCATCTTTAGAATGATTGGTGTAATTATTTGAAATAACTATCTTGTTTTATTGAGAGGAAGGGGTGGGGGATTAGATTTAGGATGAAAGGAAAGAAATTGTTATATTTCTCATCATCATTCCATCTTACAGTAGTATGTGTTCCTTGTTAAAACTTGGATAATTTTTTCTAAATTTTGAAAAGACTATGCATGACATAGTCTGTTAAGAAATTAGTTCTTTACATCCAGTATGGTTTAGTTTAGAAAGTGTGCACTTGGGATGCGATCTCCTTTTCTTCTTCCCCTCATATGTAACTTCTTCACACCATTCTATACCCCTAATACCGCTCTTGTTTTTCTTGGTCCTCAGATTACCGACTTACTTGTTAATATCACAAAGCATGTGCTAAAGCCCAGGCACCAGGTACTAACTGAACATGAGAAACAAAGGCTCTTGCAGAAGTACAGTATAGAAGAGAAGCAGGTTAGTCTTAAAAGCTTAAGAGTTTTGGTATTTATATATAGTTTGGATTTCCAGGTTTGATCTCTGGTCATTGAAACTAAGAGTTTAAGACTATCGGTCAACATTGTATCAACAAATTACAATGCTTGCTGTTAGTTAGCTTGGGTTGAATGTTAATGTGAACATCAGAATTCAGATCGAAAAGCGCTAAAAGTATGTGCATATGCCATTATATGTATGCCAAATTTCAGGGCAGTAGCTGCATCTTTAACATAGTCTGTCTATATATGCATATTTTGTTTTTGGTTGAGGTTGTTGGTATCTGATTCGAATTTTAATTATATTTGAGGCAGCTCCCTCGGCTGTTAAAGAAAGATGCCATTGCAAGATATTATGGTTTTGAAAAGGGTCAGGTGGTGAAAGTTACTTATGGTGGTGAAATCACCGAGTCCCATGTTACTTACCGATGCGTCTGGTGATGAAAACGATCAATGCAGACAGCGGTGTATGTAGGATTTATTTTCCGGTTTGTGTTTTCCCAAACCTTTCCATGGTTTGGCTAATGTTTGCTGTTGTATGAAAAGTGACCGAGTTGCTCATCTACTCTTCTATATTTTGATGTTAGATAAAGTCTGTTCATCTTTCATTTGTGTTGGGAAAAAAGTTTAGCTACCGGAATGGCTTCCTGCAACTTTTATCAGAGTACTTTGAACAATATTTGAACAATGACACTCGTTAACAATATTTGAAAAATGATTGTAAAATTATTTTGGCAAAAAAGGTATTTGAGGTACTTGTACCTCTGGAAGACGTGATCTTCAAATTATTTTTGCACCCGATGTGACCCTCTAACTCAGAAGAAAAATCTAATGTGACCTTTTAATCAATGTTTTTCGTCATTGATTGTTACAGTACTGACGAGATAATTCATAGTGCTGAATGTTGGTGTGACGGTCTACGGTGTTAACATGATAATCTAAAATGGAATGAAAATGATAGTTGAATACAAAATGTGTAATTTACCTTAGATTTTTTTTGTCCACCTGAATCTGATTCGAATATAATATCTTCCGTCTGTAATTTAATTCAACCTGGATTTAGATAAGTTTTATTGACCCAAATTTTAACCTAATTCTTTAGATAATACTTATATCCACATTTGATTGGATTTGATCCAACCAAAAAAAATGTATATAAATTTCTTTTTATCAAGTAAAATTAAAATTTAATTAAAAATTATAAATAAAAAATTAAAATAATTAAGTCTAAATATATAAAAATTAATTACATTATATCAAAAGTCAAACTTAAATTTTCTTTAGAAAATCTAACCTTCCCAAAATAAGGAACCACATATAAGGACCTTTAACCTTCACCTATACTTGCAAGAAGGAAAAGGTTATCGCTTACGAGTCTAAAAAGGAAAACATGACATTCATCTCAATGGCAATTATGGCATGTTCCTCGACCTGCAATAAGAAAACTGATGCAACACTTTACGGCATAATGGAATTTAAGCAAACCAATAAGAAATAACAGCCTATTGGTATTTGGATCAACATCATAACAGAAATCAACAGACTGAACACACTAGTATAAAATGCGTAATGTTCGGATAAACTGGTTAGACTGATCATTTTTAAGGTTCGAGTGTGCTTTCCATGAATGCCACAAATCTGAATAAAAGTTGTCTCTGTACAAAGTACGTTGTTCATGCCCTCCGGTAGCCTTTTTACAAGGGACCATGCAACATTATCAAACTGATCCAACATTTTGCAGCATACTGGAATTTAAGAAAACCAATAACCAAGCTTTGCAAGCTACACCAGTGAATGAAATTAAAAGTGGTTTCTGCCTTTCCAATCCCCATGCTCCTCCTAATTCTTCTTTTTGGTTACTCCTGCAAAATATAGAAATAAAAATGTATCTTTTAGAGGATAGAGGGATAACATGAAGCAAATAATACTACCAATCGATTGATGAAAGCACCGTTTGGACATGTTATATGAATTAACAAGAGGGTTAGCACCCCAACTTGCATCGCCGAAACAATAGTAGTTTTGATTGGAAAGGGGTCATCTCAGTTGGAAGTTAATGGTTTCTAGAAAATGGCTCATTGCAGATGTTAAAATCTGTTCAGAACTAAGCATAGCTTGCAACAAATTTTCAAGTCACTTCTCGTATCTAGGAATGGGCATGGACAGGTATAAGAAAATGGAAAACTGTCATATTATTTCCTTTTCACTATTTTCACTATTTTATCTTTTTCTTCTTCCTTTTACCTTCTCTATTCTTCTTCCCTCTTTTCATACTCTTTTTTCTTTGCCACTGAGCAAGCCAGCACCACAGCCTGCAGCCAAGCAGGCTAGGAGCTGGTAACAAATGGTGCCAATTTGGCCAAATCTCATGCCACCTAGTGCCGATCTGGATCAGAGGGCCCGGATCAACACTGGCCAACCTCCCTAAGGCCTTGGCGGTTGAACATTGGATTGGTGGCTGGTGCCAGCAGTGATTCCAGCAGCTGAGGAGCAGAAAACAGAGAAAGGAGAAAGAGGGAAAGAAAAATGGAAATTAAAAAAAATTGCTCCCCATCTCAACATTTTCCTTATTCTGACACCACTTTCCCAAATCATTATATTTATTAGCGGGTTTTTTTATGATTCGTAAGGCATATTCCATCAAATAGTCCTTTTGTTTGTATCTTGAACCAAATTAAAGTAGAGCAATGTTATTGAATATAGCTGAAAATGGAAGATTTGGTATTTATCCCTAACAATTAATTAACAGCCGACTTCCAAACCAACAACAATAATAAAGCAGGAAAATTGAAATACAAAAACCAACAAACCCTACGCCGATGCCATAAAGCCCATTACAAGCCTTCTAGAGCTGCAGTTCAGAAGGATTAAACAATGTTCCATAATAGCAATGATAATAAGCAATAAGGCTTTACCGTATTTGCAAATTGAATATTAAAGCATGCATACAAACATGCATCAATTATTGACCCAAGAAGCATGTATATAATCAATTTTGCATGTCATTAGATGTTAACATAGGGACCACTTCCAATACTTCTTCATATTCATCGGCTAAAATTATAGGGTGTCAAAAACCACAAAACAACCTTCAATCTATGGACTAAATTAGGATACATCTTCAATTAAACTTTCAATTTCACCAAAAACCTTAAATCAAGCATCTAAACTCTCATTCCAATAGTTCCCATATACTTGGTCAAGTAAAGTCCTCCTAGCAAGCTACACGTACTGGCTCATATATTATTAGTTCTCAACCAAACCTATCACAACAATTTAAAAGCAAGAATGAAAACCATGAAATGAGAAGATTCTCATCAACTCACTTCCTTTCGAAGAAATTCACAATGAGAAACCTTTCCAAGCATCAGGGTGCTGGAACACTGAAGAACCAAGACAACTCAAACCATAACACCAATCTGGAAGGTGTTATATTCAACTTCCCCATTCCAAAAAAGTGTACATCCTCTTAGCATAACAATCTATGGGAACATAACACTTATGAGTGGCAGGACAATTTTGAAGAGCTGATAATTCAGTTAAAAATTATGCTTGAAAAGCACATATAGTTAGAAACAAAAGTTTGAAAAGGATTATACGGCAAGAAATAAACAAAATTCTCTTCAATACACCACTCTACAGGCAAAATAACATTATAATGCCCAAACCCCAAGTAGTATTTCTTCAAAATACGAATGGAATAAACCAAAGTAACCAACCAAACAAGGATAAATAAAGAGTTCAGAAGTAGTAAATAATATACTAGAAACAAAAGAGAGAAAAGGAAGATGAAGGAAAGAAGTATGATTTGGGGGATTGAGAAGGAAACTAACCAGAGATGTGGGTTTGATTGGAAAAACAAGAGAAGAAATGAGATTAGCCAACATGGAAGGGACCGATATCACCACTTCTGAGAGAGGCAGCGACTTCATCAGCGATTGTCAAGCAAGAAAAAACCCATCCACAACATCTTTGCCATCTCTAGAGCCAAGCCCAACGGCATCGCCATTTCTTTCCTTTCTTTGAAATCAACAAGTAAAAGTGGTCAGGTTATGGGTTTCGTGTATCTATCAATCAAACCTTTTCAGGGTGGAGAAATCCAGGAGATTAAGAATCAAGTTGAATTAGGTTTTTTTTTTTTTTTGCATCAATCAATATACCCTTTTCAGGGAAATAACCCAGGAGATTGAGAATCAACAAGTATAGGGGGTAAATTACACTGTAGCTTTGCTATACTATGAAAAAAAATGCAATATTGGTGTAATTTACCCGTTTAACACACAAAAGGACCAAAAAAGTAAAAAAAAAAGGAAAAAAGAAAAAGAGAGATGAGAATATTGAAAGAAATATGTATTATTCTTTCAATATAAATTATATACAATTTTTCTCTAATCCATATATTTATAGACGAAAAATTCCATCAGAACATTCCATAGGAAGGAAAATTCCAAGGAAAAATATATGAGATGTTAGGTATTGACCAATGTCATAGCTCATATGGATAGCAGATGGCCTGCAAAAAGGCTAGAATTTGCAGCAGAGGTGATTGTAGATGCTTTGAAGGAAGTCGGTCACGGTGGTATGACAAGGCAAGATTTAAGAGATGCAACTCGGATGCAACTCGGTGATACATGTTTGCTGGATTCTGTTTTGAAATCAATGAACAATTTCATTGTTGGATGTCACATTGTATGCCGTGGAATTAGTTCAGCACGGATTTTAGAATATACGATTCACGACATAGACAATCCGGTTAAGGTATCAGAAGCAAAGGAGATATATCAGAAACCTCTACCAGAAGTTCTGCCTGCTCCTGCTCCTGTCCCTGGAACTGATGTGTATAACGATGTGGTGTATTTGTATAATAACACACTACTGAACTATCCAGAATCAGACTTGCTGGAACTTGCCACTCAGTCAGTTCTAGATAGCAAACACTTTGTGATGGACCAGCCATTTAGAGATGAAGATGACCAGTTGTTGAGATTCTTTTGCCGAGTCATGCCCGGCTTGTTTGAAGTGGAGAATATGTCGACCGAGATATCACCTATGGTTGAACTTGTCATCGTTCAGTTACACGCCACGGTTCTTGACCTAAAACAAGCCGCTGAAAAAGCGTTGAGGGATACGAATTGCATTTTGGATAAGTTTGTGGTGACAGAAATCGACAACCTGGGCGAAATGGAGGATAGAGATGTGTCTGGTCAGAGGGAGCGGAATAGATTTGGACAGTAATCTGAGGCACGATGGCGGTTCCGGTAATTGGATAGTCAGATGCGTGTGCGGGGCTCGGGACGACGATGGGGAGAGGATGATAGTGTGCGATATCTGCGAGGTGTGGCAACACACACGCTGTATGAAACTCATACAAATAAACTGCCTCAGGCTTCAAATAAGTTCATATCCAATGGGAATTAAATAAAATCGATTACATATTACAATCATACTATAAATTCAACTCAAGACAAACTATATCAACTTGAAGACAAACTAGTACAATTTACAAGCATCGACCCCATTGTTTTAATTCAACTCAAACATCATACTGCTCTAATTGAACGTCCCTGGCCTTCAAAGGTTCATATTCTCCCAGATAAACTTCCAGGTGGTCCGACAAGGCAGATTTGTCGATGTTTTCATGGTGGTAAGATTTGCAGACGAAGTAAAGCACGGTCTGGATGACTAATCCAAAGAGTGTCAACATGGAATGTAAAAACAAAGAGAATACTGCATACACGACCCTCGTGCCCACGCCGGAGCCGCTCCCGTGAATCACCAGCGTCTGAAATGCAGACTGGATGGCGACGGCGGCGATCCCGAGCGTCAGATAAATGAGCACCGCCACCCATGTGTTCCCCTTTATCAGGTTCTTGCCCTTGACCATGGCGTTGAAACCGTATGCCTCTTCTAAAACGGAAACGACGCTGGCCAAGTGCCAGATCACGGTCAAATACAAAAGCCCCACCAGATAGAAAATGACGAAAAAAACGAACACGACCGCCAAACCCAGATCGCTCCGCCCGACTGAAATGGCGGAAACGAACAAGACGGCAAACGCTACGACGTTGTAGGAAAACATGGCGACGAAAATGCATAAGAAAGTAACCAGGAGCCGCTTCCAGACCTTGGGAACGACACTGATGACCTTGTTGAAACTGAGTTCCCGAGCTGTGTATATGCAGGCGATGGTGTAAACGACGGCGGCGGTCGAGAGAAGCGAGAAGATGAAAAACAGGGTGAAGTAGGCGGCTTTGAAGAGCCAAAAGTAAGCCCACTCGTCGGAGACAAGGTCGGAGAGTTTTTCGTATTTGGGAGTGCCGGATCGAGTGTGGTCGAGCTCGATCTCGTTGTGGATGATTCTGCCAAAGACGAGATTCGAGACTTCCATGTGAACAAGGTAGATGAATGATAGAGGAAGGATTAAAGACAAAGTGATTTTGCAGAAGGTTTTCCTCCATGCAGAGATGGCTCTGTAGGATTCATTGAAGATGCCGAAGAAGCCAACGAATTGCATCTCTTCTTGCTCTTTGTCCATGATGCTTTCGAGTTGCAGAGAAAGAGAAAACAGAGAGATGAAGACTGAAGAGATTGGAAATGGTGATGACAGGAATATGGGGGAATGGATTATATATATCTACTACACCAAAAACTATTGGATGAATCCGGTTTATTACGATATTAGTAGTCTAATTTATAATATTTTATTATTAGATAAACTCGGCTCATCACGTCTTCCGTCATCTCTACTATTAACATTTCTTATTTTATTTTTTTAACGTGAATTTTCAACTTCTTTAACCGTGTAAATAAAAAGCAGACAATTATTTGAAATTTATTTTAAAATTAATAAATGTAATTCATTAAAATTATAAAAAATATAATGAGTCGAGTCCATAAAATAATCTATCCCGAACCAAGTCAAGGTCAAATTATACACATTTTCCAAGAAAAGTCTACCAAAGGCGGTTTAGAAAAGCGGATGTCGAAGCTTCTCTTACATATTCCAAACCAAAAGTCATTCCTTTGAATGAGCCAAATCAAAACACGCATGTCTCTTGATTATTCAACATATGAAGTAATTGAAAAATAGGCTTTTTTTCTAACCCCAAATATACTTAGGGTAAATCATGTCTTTAATACCTAAATTATTAATTTTAATCCGTTTTAGTACCTAAACTTTTAATTTTTTTAGAATCATATCTAAAGTTTAGTTTTTGTTTTTATTTTAGTACTATGTTCAAAATTTAACGTCAATTCTTGAAAAAACCGAAAGTGTATGTACTAAAATTGAACCAAAACTGATGGTTTAGTTACTAAATGCGCTAAGTTTTTAACGGTTGTGTACTAAAATGAAACAAAAATGAAATATTAGGTATGATTTTGAAAAAATTAAAAGTTTCGGTACTAAAACAGAGAAAAAGTAATAGTTTAAGTGCTAAATATATAGTTTATCCATATGCTTATTAAAAAGATTTTTTAGTTTGACAGTAATATAATAAGGGTTTATCTATATAAATTTGAGCAAATTTTTCTTTTTCTTAGTGATGTTTTAAAAATAATAATTTGATCATTAACATTGTCAATTTATAACAAATAGGTCACTCGACCGTTAATAACCATTAATGGGAAAAATAAAATATTGATTTGGTACATTAAATCCCTAGTTTCTAAATTCTGCTAAGCTGGTTTAAATTAATTTTAAGAGTTTAGTCTTTTTATTAGTTACATATTTAAAGGGAGACCTAGTATGTTTGGCTTCGACACTATTTTCACATTTATTAATTTTTTTTTATCAAGATTACATAAATGATTAATTTTGATGAGTGTTTTTAACGAGTTCGCATTCGTCTGTTCTAATCTAGCATGTCACATATTAAGAGAGTTAATGATATAAACAGAAGTGGTGACATTATTATTTCCGCTTAACATAGATTTTATGATAAGCAAACCTCCGTTTAAATGTCATTTCCCCACATAGTACATATAACATGTCTATCGGCTCTTGTATTAATATTTTTATTGTTCAGCATGAGCTAAATTATCTTAATAAGTAAATGAATGATTGTTATCTCTAAAGACCTCATATTCAAGTATCGAAGATTATAAGTATTTGGACGTTCATTGTCAAATAGCTGAGTATTTTAAACATTTAAACATTATTGTTAGATGTTATAGTTAAACATTATTATAATGGATTAGCATTCGTACGCAATAAATTAAGAAAAATCCTCAATAGCCGACACGGAAATTAACTCTTGAATTCATAAATTTTTATAAAAAATCCAATGGTTAATTTGACCAAACTTATCAAGTTGAAGGACCAATTTTATCCGGATTGAACTTGACAAATGTAAGGTTTCTTTGGCTCAATATACCACCTCAGACTTTATTTTACAATCTACGACAAATGCTACAGTAATATAAGGACTCGTCAACATAGGGACTCGTCCCTCTACATGAAGAGTTTGCTTGGAATTTTTTTAATGGTCTAGTTAAGTGGTCCCATGTGGGCCAATATTCTAACATATAAACAAAAGTTCGTCAGCTTGAGATGACAAGTTCTGCAGGATTTTTTTTTTGAAAAAAATAAGTAAATAATTTAAAAAATGAAAAAAAATAAAAGAAAAACATGAAGTGTTCCCCTTGAATTAAAAAAACAGTTGTTGGGTAACATGTAACTGCAACGGTCAACATGAAACTCGTCACATCGACGTAACGAGTTCGCTCAGATTTTTGAAAAATATAGCCATTTATAGCCGTTGGGTTTGGGGTTATAAATAAAGGTTAGGATTTAAGACTTTTATTATGTATTGTTAAGCAAAAAAATTGAAAAAATCATAGTTTTTGAAGAATTCCTGAAAAATGTCTACCCGTTAAGAAATGTTACGCCTTGATGATGTCCATATTTTTTCGGTCGAACTCGATTTGAAAGTAGAACGGAGTATTCATCAATGAGGAATGACATTGAGAGACCCGTAACAGCGGTTTATTATATATCTACAACAATCTGGGTTGTATCCAACCACATTTTTGCGTGGTTTTAAGGTGAACCTAACATTGATTTCAGCTCTAATTGAAAGTTGGAGGCTCGAGACGTATACTTTCCATTTTTTGTGTCGAAGCCGTTTTTCACCCGGGTAGGGGAAAAACTAGTTCGACGATGGGGTTTTTCTTTAAAAAGGTTTGTGAAATGTTGGGAGTCGCCAACAATCATTTTAAGGTGTGATTGGAACACCTAAAATCAGGTAATTTTAATAAAAAATTATTTTATCAAAAATACCAAATTTTGTCTACGAAAATCAGAAATCGGGTTCGAGAGTCAGTTATGTATAGGGAAGGATTAACACCCCCACATCACCCAAAAATTGGTACTTGTGTATTTAAATTGGAAATTTTGAATTCAAGGTTTTATTTAAATTAAAATTCATTATGTATGCAAGGTTTTTTTGAAAATGATATCGATTTATTTCGGGAATTAGCAGTGGTCATCCCTTTAGCATAATGCAGAGGATACACTATTATTAACTCCTTGGTAAATAAACATTGCCTTATTTTGGAGACTTGATGCAATCAAACAATCAATTATTTAAGCCTAATTATTCTAGGTAATTAATTAAGGCTTCCCCTAACCTAAAGTGTCAGTTTATATAATTTAAAGAACCTAAAGGACTAAACCTAGAAACGAAGGCTCTACTATTAATTCTATTTGATTTTAACCAGTTATTGAATCAAATAATCGAGATGGTCCCCTGGGCATTCAGCGAGGGGCAACTCAGATTACTCCCTAAATTAAAGGACTAGGTTGAAATCTAACATAAAGTGGAGGCTCTAATTGAAGATCTAATTAATTATGTTAAATGAAAACCTAATTAAAGAAGTGATTAAAGTATGAAAGATCTAAATCTAAGGGCTAAATTTGAAGTCTAAGGCTCTAATTATGGACTAAATTAAAAAAAAACTTAAACTAAAAGGTTAACCCTAAATCTAATAAATTAAAGAAAGCATTAAACTTAAAGAAAATAAATTAAATGTGTCACAATAAAATAAAATAAAATAAGATAACAAGCATGCATAAAATCTAAATGCACTAAAATAAATAGTTACAAAGTCTAAATTTAATATACTAATTTATACTAGGGTTAATAATCTAAGGACTAAATTAAAGTCAAAAACAAAATCCAGGGACCAAATTTAAAAATGACCATACAAGCTCATAATAGAGACTAAATTAAATATTCGTTAAAATATAACATGCAATTTGAGAATTTAAATAGTGACCTAAGTGTAAATACACTCTAAAATTATAAGGGCTGGAGGATAGTTTTCTTAGTTTACAAGTTAACATATAAAATACAAAAAATTGTAAAATAAGGCCAACAAGATTGAAACAAAATCAACAGTCATTACAGGTGACCAAGATAGAAATACAAGCTGAAAATGTAAGGATATTAAGGAAATTAACCCTAAATTTAATACGTAAAACCTAATTTTAAGATAATATCACCCTAAGCCAATGAGTGTTGGCACAAGTGGTAGGGATTCAGAAATTTGAACTTATAAGGTCAAGTTTGAATTTTACCACCGTCACTCTTGGTGTGCAATCTGTAAAATCCTACGTAAATCTCAATTGAGTCTTAAGTATGCTCTGGCCCTGGATTGAAGTAACCACCCCTGACCTAAACTTTAATGTAACCAAAAAAAAAATCTCGCCCTAAACCTAAACTAAGACTCCCAGTCGCCTTGCTCCTTTATTCCCCTCTCTCTTGCTTTTCAACATTCATCTCAAGCAGCCGTGGTCTCCAACGGCTACCTCCCAACGCCACTGCTCCAACGGCTAAACTTTACGGCTTTCTTATCTCATCGGCCACCACATCATGGTGGGCAGACCATACCGACGAACCATGCAACATTACCCTGAACTAAACTAAACTCGAACAATTCTAAAGGTCTAAGCAAATGACCCCTAAACCTCTATTCCTGACTCCAAAAGATGGAGAAACAGAGCCCTAAACTCTGGTTACCTAACGAGAACGACCTCCCTACTCCGGCGAAGACCCAAACACAGCAGGGTAAGCTAGATCGAGACCTTCCTTTTCTTATTTTGTTTAGAAAAATAAGTAAAAAAAAACTAAAAAGATATAGATGAAAAAGGGAAACCTTGAAAACCTTTTGCTTCTATTGCTTATCTTGAAAGAAATAGGGTCGAGAGTCCCCTTACAATTTTTTTTTCTTCAAATAATTGGATAAGGGCCTGGGGAGCGGAAGTGTGACCAAGAAACCTATGAAAAGCGATAAGACATTCACCTGTTGAGGAACGGAGAAGGCCCCCAGCTGAACTTTTCTTGGAAGAGAGAGATAGTGCGCCATCAGTGTTAACATATATCCAGCCATCAACAGGAGGAGACCATTTAACGGAAATTGGTTGAAGGCAAGCAGAATTCTTCAAATGAATAGGGCTCTCGTGGTAAAACTTACTCCATGATATCCCGACATGGATGGCTGTAGCCGGATCAGAATTAGTTCCGTTGAAGACGTGATTATTCCGATCTTTCCAGAGTTTGAATCTCATGAAAAGTAATTGCAGGTGTATACTTCTTGTCCACTCTCTTCTTCTCCAGCATTTTCAACAATGGCATCCGTCGATCTGTCTTGATTTATCAGATCAGTTTTATGGTGAAATGGGATTTAACCATTATAGCTAAAGACTTGTTTTATGTTTGTACTTGGATCAATCGAATCATTTAACGCAAATAATTGGAAGATGGGATGAGTCATGGAGTTGAACAATTGCGTATAAAGAGTGATGTAAAAACAAGGACTTTTGTCATTTTACTTGAAAGCGCCAGGCAATCCGAAGTTGGAAATGCTTTGGGCCGGGTAGGCATCCATGATTATGCTGCTTTCCCCTTGGTAATGGGAGAGAAGATGATGCCAAGAGGATGCGTGAGCGTCCGGTTTTATCGAATGTTATGCCACCTGTTAAGAAGCTTGGGTATCCCTTCAAGAGCTAACCAAAGATGCTTGGTTATATTGAGACTTCAATGACGAACCAAAGGTGCAGTTGACATCAACTTTCATATCCTTTCCATTTTCCTTTCCCTTTGATGCATGTTTACCTTATTGCTACCCACAATCCATAAATGGGAAAGATAAAATGAAGACTACAAAGTCGATCATGCAACAGAGAAAGTTAGGAGTTAGCAATCAAAGCATTCCGAGTGCAGAAACGGCTTCGGACCTTTGAAAACAATTAATTTTGTAACCCCTAGACCGATGTGGGTAACCCGATCCGATCTGGAGTGTCACAACAAAACCACCGGAGCGACCCACTGTAAAAATAGCGAAAAATTTAAAACTTTTTATCAAAACATGTAAGCTCAAAAAAAAATCATTAATCGATATGTAGAATTAAAACAGATTTTCAGACTCACATATAAAACAAAATACAATTACATGCCCCCTATTCACATGTACCGTACTCTGCAAATAGCACCGGAAGAACTCTCTTACTGATGACGATAGTTGCACTGGTACAATTCTTTTAACCTGCAATGTTAAGTAATATAGTGAGCTTCAGAAAGCTCAGTAATGCAGAACTACCAAATGATGCTAAAGAACGTGCAGATACATATAAATATACATTTCCTTATTGGTTAGATATCTATAGATTTTTAGGCTGAGGTGAGGTTCATTGATATTGCAGGTAGTAACAGATATTATTCCTTTCAGATGGAAATATTTCTGATGTCTAGGTTCAGGAAATCAGAATAAGTTTTCTAGTGTGTTCACGTAAAACTAGTAAAAATATACCAATCTTTTAAAACATATATATATATATATATATACCCCAATCCATTCACATCATAAATGTGTAGGTTCCCCAGAACCATAAACCCAATCGCACATGCCATTTAGACCCTTAGCACAAAGCCGAGGAGTCTGCAGATAATCTTCCTCCAACAATAAACCCCCAGATAAAACATTTATCCGTCGGTAAACGGAGATATCAGAAATCAAAACATAATTCAGATCAGATATCAGAACAAAATCCAGGTTAGGAATCAGAACAGATTTCAGATCACATGTCAAAACAGAATTCAGATCACATGTCAAAACAGAATTCAAATCAGAAATCAGATAAAATATTCATATAAGTAGGGAACACACTAGAGTTTCCAGATATTATTCAGAGGTACTGGATAATCTTATCAAGCAGAGAAACACAGATCTTCAGTATGTCGATAGAATATCGGAATTTAGAATCACTATTGGAAAAGTTCAATAACTGACGGAATCATCAGTTATTCAAAATGAGACTTGAGCTGATAAGGAAGAATTGAAGGTTCAGGACATTTACAATCTATGTCGATTGATCGGATTATCGAACAACTCCTAGATGAATAGTTCCCATAACTAATACTTATCGATTGGTCAATTCGTTGTCCTTCCAGGGTATTTACACTTTAATACCAAAAATTCTTATCCATAGATCATCTTCGGAATCATCACTGAATAGATCTTCCAATGTCTTTATTTCATTTTCACACTTTCACTATATCATGAAATGCTGACGTGCTTGATTTGTAGTTCATGATCCATAAGAACATTACATCATGTATGTTCATTAACGTTTCCAGACTCATTCAAATCACTTATTTAATCCTTAGTCCTTGAGGTTACTTAATTCATTTAGTAGTCAAGTCCATTCCAGTTACTTCTGAGTTCTCCAGGGTAATCCAAACGTTTTTGAATTTCAGATACATATTGTACTTCCGTTCAATTCAATTTGGTCTTCATGGTTGATTTGTCTAACGAATATCCATTTCTTATTACCGAATGCGATCTAGAGTTGAGCTGAGTACTTTCAAAATTATCATCGAACCACACTTGAGAAGACGAACACATATTCAACTGATACCTATGTTGATCAGGTACTGACATATCATTACAGTTGATCGGCTCACTTAAGTTATTCCATAACTTCTAAAGGTAGTCCAACACATATGCTTATTTGGATTCCTTAATTAATCCAAGACATTTACTTAGTATAGGCCATAAGGGTATTTTGGTCATTTTGGTGTTCAATTTTATTCCATTCAATTCAGAGCTCGAGGATATCCATTCATTCCTGAGTTTGGTGATATTCTTGATCATTTCCATTACAGGGGTATTTTGGTCATTTTATAGATCCATTGTAATCCAATAATTCCTTCCGTCCGATCTTATTATTAAATTCAAACTTATCATTTATTTCAGTCCATTCGAATAATTCTGACAAAAGAACACCCCGATAAATTGTTCTTCATGTATTTACTCATAATTCGGATATTTTCGGGTCAAGTACCTTCTCAGATTTTACAAACGGAATATCAGGAATTTTTCTGTACTAAGTCAGGATCTTAACAATCAAATACGTACTTAAATTGAGTTAAGTATGAATCCTCAAAGTACTTTCTCATTCAGGGTCCACTCGGACTATTTTACCTCTCAAGGGCATTTTCGTAATTTCTTAACCAGATAATTTCGGTATTAACTCTTAACAAAAATAATTATAATTTAGAGACCCTATGGTCAATTGCTTTCCCAAACATTCTCTTATTTTGAAATGATTCCTTAACAGACTTCTAGTATCTTGCACAAACCTTTTTGGGGTTAAAAACCGATTAACCAAATTTTTCAAGCAAAACTAGCATTTTTTATGCACATATGTAAATTTATCAGATCAATATGCCTTTTCAGAGTTATTAACCAACTTTCAGGGACAATTCTTGTCATCCTACAACATAAGGGTATTTTCGTAATTTTACTATATCAGAATATTTTCATAATTTCTCATCCAAATACCTTTGATGAAATAAATTATATGATACAGATCTAAATTGATTCCTTTATCACTAAACACAGAACTTGTAATTTTAATTCTAACAATTCCCTAATTTCTTATAAAAGTCATCTGAACCATAATCAGTTACTGAACCTTTTTACCGTATTCAGATCGAGTGTAGAAATTAATCAACTCCAGAAAAGTGACCAACATTATCTTATTCATGCATTTATCAATATCAACATATTCCAATAAGCATAAAGAGGTAGTAAAGTATTACCTCGATTTTCATACGATACTGATCGACCAATAAATTCCATTCGAACGTCCTCGATCTTGAAATCATCTTCCAATATTTCCTCGGATCCATATCAACATAAATTACATCAAAACAGAGCTTAATTATGAAAAACGGATCGAATCAGATGATAAATCAGTGAAAAATAGCTTACCAGGTTCGAATTTGATGAAACAGACTTCGGATTCATATTCACGACGTTGAAAACATAAAATATGACTTTTCGAAAATTTGGAATTTTCGGTCAAAATCAAAATCAACGGGTTTGACTGGAAATTTTGAGTCCTTCGGGTCCGAATTTCGAAAAACGGTCTACGGAATCGGATTCAAAACGTCGAAAAATGTCAGGATAGGTATACTCGGTCAAAGTCAAAGGTCGTTTAATGCCCGATCAAAGTTCTGGTAAACTGTGGTCTACGCCGGTCAACAGTCAACGGTCAACAGTCAATCATTTTACACAAATATCACCCTAACAGAAATTAATTACAAAATTATCCACCTTCAATAAATATTTATGAAACTAACACCCAAATTTTACACAAATAGCACCCAAACAGAAATTAATTACAAAATTAACACCAGACAATGCCCACTATTGGAGGTGGCGCGTGCAGCGCGTGAACAGTGCTACGGTATCGAAAAATTCCTGAAAAAATTCCCAAAAAGTATTTTAAGCGATATTGAGACACTTACAAAGCTCGGTTCACAATTTTGAACGGCGGAGAGCTCGATTCCAAAACATCAAAAACTTTGATGGTCTCACCCCTCCACGCGCCGGCGACGACAGAGAAACGGAGAACACCAGTGAACTCGGAACGATGCAAGGAACACGATGGTTCGAGAGGTGTCGAAAACGGATTGTCGGATCGTCGTGAATCGAAAAAACCCAACTGAAATCAAGTTATTACCGACGATACTTCCGACTGAAATTAACAACGAACAGCGACGATTCACGACGAAAAGTTTGAGGGGTTTTGTTCCACGGTTGACAACGAACACGATGGTGGTTTCGGTTCGTCGATCGGAGGTCGGACGGCGAGTAGATCGGAGTTGAAAAGAGGGTTGTTGGAGAAGATAAAACTAAAAAATATGAGAACCTGCGCACGTGGGAAGAGTTATATTTCATCATATATAAAAAAAATAGTTAAATCATAGGTTTAGTCACTGAACTTCCTGCACTTCTTAAAATGGTATGCTAACTTTACGATTTTACAATTTCATCCAAAAATACCAATTAAATTCATCACTTTATAATTCTAAAATTTAGCCCCTAAATTGGAGTGTTACAAATTTAGTCAGAAGTAGTAAAAAGGGAATGGATATGACTTTGTAGAACCATGATCGATGCAAATTTTCATTTTATCTTAAAGCGGCCTGCTTTCATTTGCTGTGGAATTAGTCATTTTATTGGATTCATAGAGATGGACGGATGCCATTGTTGAAAACGTTGGTGAAGAAGAGAGTAGAGAAGAAGTATACACCTACAATTTTACATATATATTAGTTTTGTTAAGAATATATCATATTATTAAGTTCGTTTGGTGATTTGGTGTTTTGTATGTATTCCTAAAAGATATGAGAATGAATCTCGTGAAAATCAAGTTTTCATCAAATGATTTTAACAAAATGACGTCGTTTTGGATTTTTTTAACATCAAAATAATTGCATCAAAACGATATTATTTTGGTGAGGGAGTCACATCAGCAATATCACGACGCTGAGATGCTATGCCATCATGCCTTAAGCCACTAACGGCGGGGTGATATAATTGTAGGAAAACATAAATGTCAGTGATAAAATTAACAAAATTGAAAAGTCATTGATATTTTTAAACTCAAACTTAAAGATGAGTGATATTGAAAGTAGTTAACCGAAAAATAAAAGACTCGGATTTCGATTGAACATAAATTTCAGTACCTGATTTTCTTTCACCTTCGCCGCTAAAACGACGCAACACCCACTGTTGAACCAAATGATATCAAATTAAGACCCTTGGCCCACCCAGAAATTGATATTATGTGTGTGTGTGTTGAGAGATAGAGAGAGAGAGAGAGAGAGAGAGAGAGAGAGAGAGAGAGAGAGAGAGATTTGCCATGTTTTTGAGTCATTCACGTTGGAGCTCTAGGTTCTATTTTTGGGTGGTTCAGCCGGTCAGAACATACGTACGTTGGCCCTACCCTTTGCATATGTAGATTGCCCTAGCATCAAGGGCACCACCTTGGATTTCGGTTGCATCTTGCAAGTGCATGCACACACACTCATGGTTCAGCCACTCCTTTCCTTTGCATGGCACGCAAATGAATACAACCATCCAAGGAAAGATCTAGAGGTGTTGGGATGCGGTCGTGTTGAAAATTCAAAGGGTAGGCACCGAAAATTGAAAGCAAAATCCACCGAATAGAAATTATCAAAAAGTAGATGATTTTGTTGAATTTTGGTAAAAGGTAAATTACCAAATTTAGTCATTGTAATTTAGGGTATTTATAAATTCGTCCTTAAGTTTCAACTATAAATACCCTAACTCATTTAGCTTCAAAACCATCCCAAAGCATTCTAGCTTTCTTCCAATACTAGAGAGAATTTAGAGAGTTTCTTGAGGGTTGTTTTCTCATTTTTATCAAGAGAGAATTATTATTGTTTTCTCCTTGGAAGATCGAGAGAAGTTGTAATTCCTATTTTCTCATAGTGAAATTCTTCTACCGTTGCCCGTGGTTTTTACCTTATTTTATTTAGGGGTTTTCCACGTAAATTTTGTGTCTCTTTTTATCTTCATTTTTATTTTCTCAAATTATCAGTTGCGATTTTGCTCTATACGATAGTCGTCTTTCGTAACAATTGGTATCCGAGCCAAATTAGAGTGTGTAATATCTACTTATTGTCTTTGTGGTTGCCACTAAAAGGTGGATCCTCCAACATAAGAAAGTAAGAAGTTATTACCCATTCTTTGAAGGATCTAGAGAACTATTCACGATAGTGAAATAGTGGGAGCTATCCGTAAAAGAAGCTATGGCAACGAAATTTGATATTGAAAAATTCAATGGGAGAAATTTCTCATTGTGGAAATTGAAGATGAAAGTCATCCTGAGGAAAGACGGTTGTATAGCAGCTATCAGTGAAAGGCCAATAGATTTCACATATGACAACAAATGGATCGAAATGGACGAGAATACAATGGAAAACTTTCATCTAGCATTAGCAGATGAAGTATTGTCAAGCATCGAGGAGAAGAAGACAGCTAAGGAGATATGAGATCATCTCACCAAATTGTACGACGCCACATCGTTGCACAATAAAATTTTCCTTAAGAGGAAATTGTACACTCTCCGGATGTCGGAATATACTTCAGTTACGGTGCACTTAAACACGCTGAACACTTTATTTTCTCAGCTTACATCTTTAAGATGTACAATAGGAGAACAAGAACGTGTTGAACTTCTACTTCAAAGTCTACCGGATTCGTATGATCAACTCATCATCAACTTGACAAACAATAATGTCACCAGTCTAGTATTCGATGACGTTGCAGCTTATATTCTACAAGAAGAAAATCGGCGCAAGAACAAGGAAGACAGACAAGTAAATCTGCAACAAGCAAAAGCGTTGACAACGATGAGAGGGAGATCAACAGAACGTAGCCAAAGCAGCAGTCACAAACATGGTAGATCGAAGTCGAGAAGCAAGAAGAATTTAAAGTGCTACAACTGTGGAAAGAAGGGTCACTTGAAGAAAGATTGTTGGAGTCTAAATAAAAACTCCAATCCACATGGCAATACTGCAAATACTTCAGATGATGGAGATGCTCTATGATGTGAAGAGTCAACCACCGTGGAAGGTAGAAAGAGATATTCAAACATATGGCTCATTGATTCGGGAGCAACATATCACATGACCTCAAGAAGAGAATGGCTCTATCATTATGAACCTGTCTCAGGAGGATCTGTGTATAGTTGCAATGATCATACCTTAGAGATCATTGGCGTGGGAACCATCAAATTGAAGATGTATGATGGAACAATTAAAGTTGTTCGAGATGTGCGGCACATGAAAGGCCTGAAGAAAAATTTATTATCCTACGGATTGTTAGATAATAATGCAAGCAAGATTGAAACACGAAAAAGAATCATGAAGGTGTTCCGTGGAGCGCTTGTGGTGCTGAAAGGTGAAAAGATAGCTGCAAACTTGTACATGCTGAAGGGAGAGACTTTGGTAGAAGCAGAAGCCTCTGTTGCCTCATGTAGTTCAGATTCGGCAATGCTATGGCATCAGAAACTTGGACACATGTCAGAACAATGAATGAAAGTCCTTGTGGAGCAAAAGCTACTTCCAGGCTTAACAAAGGTGCTACTTCCAGGCTTAACAAAGGTATCACTTCCTTTGTGTGAGCATTGCATAACAAGTAAGCAACACCGGTTGAAATTCAACACATCAAATTCTAGAGGCAAAAGTGTTCTAGAATTGGTTCACTCTGACGTATGGCAAGCACCAGTTACATCCCTAGGCGAAGCAAAATACTTTGTCTCATTTATTGATGACTACTCCAGGAGATGTTGGGTGTACCCTATTAAGAAGAAGTCAGATGTGTTTTCCACTTTCAAAAACTTCAAAGCGCGGGTGGAACTTGATTATGGAAATAAGATCAAGTGTTTCAGAACAAATAATGGAGGAGAATACATAAGCAAAGAATTTGATTACTTTTACAGGAAAGAAGACATCAAAAGACAGTTCACAGTGGTGAACACTCCTCAACAAAATGAAGTGGAAGAGCGGATGAACATAACCTTGTTAGAAAGAACAAGAGCAATGTTGAGGGATGCATGCCTAGAAAAATCATTCTGGGCAGAAGCAGTCAATACCGCCTGTTATTTGGTGAATCGAGCTCCATCAACTGCAATAGAGCTGAAAACACCAATAGAGATGTGGACTGGTAAACCAACTGATTATTCAAACCTCCATGTATTTGGAAGTATTGTGTACGTGATGTATAACTCCCAAGAAATCTCAAAGTTGGATCCAAAATCCAGGAAATACAAATTCTTGGGGTATGTTGATGGAGTCAAGGGGTATTGCTTGTGGGATTCCACTGCCCGCAAAGTGATCATCAGCAGGGGTGTTATCTTTGTAGAAGATAAACTACAGAGAAAAGAAGATCATGATAGCACTAAAAATTCAGAGACTACACAGATACATATGGAAAAGGAGGTTGAAGAAGAAGATTCTTCTGAAGCATAACCAGAACATGATGATCAAGAACTAGAGAGTTCTGAAGCTACAACAACTCGTCAATCAGATCGTGTGAGAAGACATCCCAATTGGCTCTCAGATTATGTTATAGAAGGAAATATTGCATACTGCCTTTTAACAGAGGACGGTGAGCCATCAACATACGAGGAGGTAATAAACAGCTCAGATGCTTTACTATGGATGATGGCGATGCAAGAAGAAATTGAAGCCCTTCATAAAAATAATACGTGGGACCTTGTACCACTACCACAAGGAAGCCAATTGGTAACAAATGGGTCTTCAAAATCAAGCGAAATGGTGATGATCAAGTTGAGAGGTATCGTGCAAGACTAGTGGTCAAATGATATGGTCAAAAAGAAGGTATTGATTTCAATGAAATATTTTCTCCTGTGGTTTAACTAACAACAGTTCGAGTAGTTTTGGCAATGTGTGCTAAATTGAAATTACATCTAGAGCAGCTAGATGTTAAAATAACTTTTCTTCATGGAAATTTTGAAGAAGAGATTTACATGCTCCAGTCTGAAGGTTTTGAAGAAAAAGAAAAGAAGAACTTGGTTTTCAGGTTGAACAAATCTCTGTACGGTCTAAAGCAGGCGCTGAGGTGTTGGTATAAGAGATTTGATTCCTTCATTATGTGTCTTGGATACAACAGACTTAACGCAAACCCTTGTGCTTATTTCAAGAGGTTTGGTGATAATGATTTTGTTATATTGTTGTTGTATGTAGATGACATGTTGGTTGCAGGACCCAACAAAGATCATATTGAAGAATTGAAGGCACAACTGGCTAGGGAATTGAAATAAAGGACTTGGGATCAGCAAACAAGATTCTAGGGATGCAAATTCACCGAGACAGAAGTAATAGGAAGATTTGGCTTTCACAAAAGAATTAATTGAAGAAGATCTTGTCAAGATTCAACATGCAAGATTGTAAGTCAATTTCTACCCCTCTTCCTATTAACTTCAAATTATCCTCCAGTATGAGTCCTAGCAGTGAAGAAGAGAGGATGGAGATGTCTCGAGTACCGTATGCATTAGCAGTGGGAAGTTTAATGTTCGCTATGATATGCACAAGACAGACATTACACAAGCAGTGGGAGTGGTTAGTTGGTACATGGCGAATCCAGACAAAGAACATTGGAATATTGTGAAGAGGATCCTGAGATATATCAAAGGGACCTCAAATGTTGCATTATGTTACAGAGGATCAAACTTATTAATCAATGGGTATGTAGATTCTGACTATGCATGGGATTTGGATAAAAGCAAATCTATTACAGGACATGTGTTTAAAGTTGCTGGTGGAGCTGTAAGCTGGGTTTCAAAATTGCAGTCAGTTGTGGCTACGTCCACAACAGAGGCAGAATATGTAGCAGCTACACAAGCCAGTAAAGAAGCAATTTGGTTGAAGATGTTATTGGAAGAGCTTGGGCACAATCAAGAGTATGTCTCTCTGTTTTGTGACAGTAAAAGTGCCTTGCATCTAGCAAGGAATCCAACATTTCATTCAAGGACAAAGTACATACGAGTTCAGTACCATTTCATTCGTGAAAAGGTTGAAGAAGAGACGGTAGATATGCAGAAGATCCATACCAAAGACAACATAGCAGATTTCATGACAAAGGCGATCAATGTTGATAAATTTACCTGGTGTCGATCCTCTTGTGGCCTGTCAGAGACGTAAGCAACATGAAGGTACAAGGTAGAAAGAATGGTGTGAAAATATGATTATTCCAATCAAATCTTCAAGTGGGAGATTGTTGAAAATTCAAAGGGTATGCACCGAAAATTGAAAGCAAAATCCACCGAATAGAAATTGTCAAAAAGTAGATGATTTTGTTGAATTTTGGTAAAGGGTAAATTACCAAATTTAGTCATTTTAATTTAGGGTATTTACAAATTAGTCCTTAAGTTTCAACTATAAATACCCTAACTCATTTAGCTTCAAAACCATCCCAAAACATTTTAGCTTTCTTCCAATACTAGAGAGAATTTAGAGGGTTTCTTGAGAGTTGTTTTCTTCTTTTTATCAAGAGAGAATTATCATTGTTTTCTCCTTGGTAAATCGAGAGAAGTTGTAATTCCTATTTTCTCATAGAGAAATTCTTCTACCGTTGCCCGTGGTTTTTACCTTATTTTATTTAGGGGTTTTCCACGTAAATTTTGTGTCTCTTTTTATCTTCATTTTTATTTTCTCAAATTATCAGTTGCGATTTTGCTCTATCTGATAGCCGTCTTCCGCAAGAAGTCGTACTTAGGGACGGAAATAAAATTTATGTTAGGGATCAGCAGTGAAACCATACTTTGGTGGGATCCTAAAATCTGATTTTTTTCTATTAGTTACTTATTTTACTGACGGTGTCTATTCTGAAATCTAAATTTTCTTCTATTAGTTACTTATGTTAATGTCGGTGCCTACCTTGAATTTTATTTATACTCACCCCATTTAAAAATTTTATGTGGTTAATATATGTGTCCACCCTAAAAAAATATTTATGGATACACCTTTGTTAGGGGTTGACTTCTAAAATTTTGGGAGGGAGTGAGATTTATAAAATTTTTCAAGGCATAAAAGATTATCAATAAAAAATACAAAAAATTAAAATAAATGATAATTTGAAACTTTTATGGAGAGAAGATTGCCCCACCCGTCCCCTATATCGATCCCTAATCATATCTTCAAAAATTTTAAATCGTTATATAACTTAAGTATTTTTTTATATTTTTATCGATGATCGAATTTCATACTCTTAAAATTTATAACTTTATTCTTTTAAATTCACATCTCTTAACATAAAATTATGTATACATCTTTATGCCATCCATTTTACTTGTTATGCATGTATGGTTTTTTGAGATGTTCTTGAATTAAGGATCGACCTAATTTGAAAGGCCCTTTAGCAAACCATAAAAAATGGCATTGATTTATCCAAAAAAAAAATGGCATTGGACCACCCGACTGAACAAGAAATTGACTATTAGTCTGGTCCGATGTGTACAACTAGATAAACTTTGAACCATTCAAAACTGCTTCAACCATTAGAAAAAGAAAAAAAATGATTGGAATGATAATAAAAACTGATTTTTTCTCTCTCTCTACGTAATTTTTTATTAAGTCAAAATGATTATAAAATAATATATATTCTAAATACTCTTAATTATATGACAATGAATGATCTATCACCCTATTACAGTCATATATGCTCGAACATATAATCTTTAAGAACAATAATAATTCTTTTAATCACTAAGATAAATTAAATAAAATATGTCACATCGGTTGGATCTCATAAGTCATATCGGAATCTTTTTAACTTTGCTTTTGTTGTACCTTTCGGTAGCCCTTGCTTATTGGACGCCTATCTTACAAATTAGGGTATGATCAATGGACATTAACAAAATCATATATGACAAAATTTGTGCATGCCCTAGTATGGTACTATATAGATAAAGCAACTAAATTCTCTATAATTTAGTATCAATTATTCATGTTTTTCATGCTTAAAATCATAAGTTCATGAATTGGGTAGATGGAGGCCGTATTAGGTTTTCACTATTTGAAATTATATTTTGATGTTGTTGATGTTGTAGAATCATGTTCATGTTTGTATGATGATTGGAAATCATTAGAAATGAATATATGGAGGTTCGACCAAAACTTGGGTTTTTATATAAATTGAATTTGGATGGGTTCTGAGATGGGAATGATTGGAGATGCATGGAAATGATGTTTAGAGGTTGAATTCATGCTTGAATGAAGTAGGAAATCATGTAAACCCTAACCTTTCATATTTCGTCATTAGGAGAAAATTATGGAAAAATTTCCCCAAGGCTAAAAATGATGTGTGAATGATTCTACATGCTTTAGAATGTTGTTTGGACCAATTTGAAAGCTTGCACAAATTTAAGGACCTATTCGTATATTATGGAAATTGTTCAAAATTTGATACTAAGCTTGAATGCATTGTTGAAATGCTCAAATATGATATTATGTGCTCGAATTTAAATTTTAATGGCAAGTGACTATTTTAAATAATGTTGAAATATTGAGATGAATTCTAAAAGAATTCATTTCACTGATTAATTTGTGAAATTGGAAATGATTGTGTGATTTATTTATTGAATTGAAGATTGACAGAATTGAAGTTGTATTTTGAAGTGTTAAGGTTGACATTAATGTTATGAAGTGAAATTAGTATAGAATGAATATCGGAAGGATTTTTAGAATTTATATGCTAATGTACATCTATGTTAGTAAGATACTAATTTATGCATTAAAATGTATATGTTTTGTAAATGAAGCTTGTGATCGAAATCGAGAACAAAACAAGCTAAAAGCCGAGGAAAAAGTACAAAAAATGAGGCTTATATCGTTAAATAAAGTTTGCAAGCTAAGTATACCAAGTGAGTGCATTCTTACTTATTATATATATATATATATATATATATATATGAGGAACACTTGCGATGATTCGAATGATTTGGAAAGAAAAATATTTAAATCAAAATTCGATTTATTTTCATATTGTTTTACAAAATGGTATTCAGATAATTTTGGGTATGAATTGTCAATACATTTTTATATGATATTTTATTAAATGGTATATGAATGATTTTGGGTATGAACTGCTCAATGCATTTGTATATGATATTTTGATATGTTCGTATATGTAGATACTTTTGATAAATGAATAGCCAAATTTATAAGAAAATTCCATTGTATGCATATTGAAAGTCGTAGGTACAATCGGCACGCCAAGAGGTGAAATAATTACTGATTACAATATTAGTACGTAGCACAAAATAGTACATGGTATATAACGTACTTCCAGGAGATATTATGTGGCACAAAATAATACATGGTGTTTGCACAAAAATAATATATGGTGCAATGTATTCTTGATTATTGGTACAGTTGTATTGTGTTTTATAGTATATCTACGATGCAATTTTAGTGCAATTTATCTATGAGACACTTTCGAGTGCATATTACGCACACTCGGCGAGACTCGCGTAACTTGGCGAGACTCACGTAACTTGCATTTTCATATATTATACATTGGGCATATGAATTCAATGAAAATAAAAAGTACATGTTTAATTGATTCGTTAAAAGTAAATCTTTCATCAAATACTCTGTTTTGATATAAGATGTTGTAAATCTGATTTATTGATTTCCATGTTACAGTACGAGGAAAATGGTTTGAAAGTAAATTTTATTTATTTTAAAAGTTATAAAATATCTCATCAAGTGTATATTTAGCGTGAGATGATTTTCACAAGTAGGTAAAAGAAAGTTAGTGGAGTAAAGAGCTTAGTTTGGCATCAATCATCGAATACTATTTACCAGTATCAGTAATAACATTTTACTATTATTTTGATTTTCTAGTTGGCATGTAATATGTATACGTGTAATAAATGTTCGTAGTAATATAATATGGCTAAATTTAAAATGAATTGGAAATGCTCTGCTATGTCTATAAAGTTTAAATGGTTTGTAATAGTTTATATGTGTCATATTTAGTAAGTAATATATAGTTATAAATATGGATTTTATTTTCATAAATTCGATAAATTTATATTTTCTAGCATAAAAATAAATTTTTACTTAGGCAGTTTTTGAGCGAAACATATGAAACAGTATTGAACTGTTAAGTTGCTGTCTAAAATCGGATTTGATTTGAATGTTAAAATATTACTTTTTAATTTTAAGCGAATAAACAATTTTTTATTAATTAAGTTTTAGTTGATTAATTTTAAAGAAACAAAGTTTTACCGATTTTTAAATAATTATGGTTTTATAAATATTATGTGACATCTCTGATTCGTATTTGGTTAAAGGTACGAGAAAGAGGTGTTACATAATAATAGCATGATAGAGATAGGGAAAAACAGGCAGCACTCTCATAGATTTTTATTAAAATGTAGAAGTTCTTTGTTTCTCAAGATAAAAATGGTTGTTTGAGTTGCTTTCTTTCTTGTAGATAAGAATGAGAAATTTTCTATTGATTTTGTTATTTATATTTAACCTTTTACCGTGATGAATATAAAGTAGCATCTAATTAGAAAATTTTTCAATCATTTAACAATGAACTTCATATAGTCCTGCAGAAGTCGTGCTCGAACTCAAAATCTTAAGAAATATCAATAATCTCTTGATTATTGAGGTCGTTTAATTCATGTTTCGTTGTTTTCTGAATACGGGGTCGAGGGTGATTTTTTATTTCATTTTCATAATACGTCACTCCAGATGATGATTGGTCTTTTCGCCATTGTAACGAGGAAATTAAACAGTAGACAGTTCTCTGTGTCTTGCAACTGTCATTGTTTGGGACAGCTTCATGAGTTCCGTAACACAAAACATTTACATGTTTTTTTTTTGCCTATATAATCTTCGGGATTACTTAACATTCTCCCATAGTCCCATTCCACCATCTAATCAACTAAATCACACATTGTCACTTTCTCTCCCGATTTCATTCTCTTTTTGCCTTTCATTCCCATTTTTCTCAGGTAATTTGCTTACATTCACTCGAATTTTCTGTTTTGTCGTAAACATTTAGTACAGTTTAGCTTAATTTGAGCAACGTATGATCCATTTCCCATTTGCAATCAGATCCTAAAGCTGATGGAATATGCTGGAGATAGCATACAAGAAGGGATGAATAAGCATAACTCTGATGAAAAATCGGAACTACCATTCGAGAAAACAACGAGCCAAACCGAGTCATCGAGCACCGGATTCTTGGTGAACGCCGAGTGTACTGCTGCTGAGAGCTTCGATGAGATCGATTCCGTTTGTCCGGTAGTTTCCGGCAATTATACAGACTTATCTATCTTACATGGTAAAGCTGAAGTCCCCTTCTCCTCAGATGATATCCCAGATGTCTCAATTCAACCTATTAGCGGTAAAAGTGAGAATACAACAATAATTTCTTGGTCCTATAAGCCTAGGTTTTCATGTTCTCTCTGTCATACAGGAGATAATCCAACAAGTCAGTCGCAGTTAGATGCTGAAGACTCAGAATCATGCACTTGGGAGAAGTTACAGTTTGAGCCTACGTTACGAATATGTCTAAAGGTAACACAACGATCGTGCACGGTATACCATATTTTGTATCGTCCATTGTACTATGAAAATGGATGATTGTTTTCTCACTTTGATGCAGTTTGAAGATGTTACGTATAAGATACCAGTTAAAGGCGAAAAGAACTCGGATGCAAACAAGTACATACTTCATGGAATAACTGGTTTGGTACATCCAGGAGAGGTTCTTGCACTGATGGGACCATCGGGAGGGGGGAAAACAACTCTTCTCAATTTACTTGGTGGAAGAATGAAGTTCCACAGTAGTACCGTTACCGACAATAA
This sequence comes from Hibiscus syriacus, assembly GCF_006381635.1. Taxonomy (NCBI): domain Eukaryota; kingdom Viridiplantae; phylum Streptophyta; class Magnoliopsida; order Malvales; family Malvaceae; genus Hibiscus; species Hibiscus syriacus. The sequence goes on from NW_024062393.1 coordinate 34,971, forward strand.
TCAAACATATTCCAAGTCACTGAAATGGAGGTGCATATACAGCAATACAGGCATAACTATGTTGTTTAATTCTAATTTAACTAGTACTCATCGATCTATGTGCACGCAACAGGATCGGTTTTGTAATGCAAGACGACGTCTCGTTTCCTCATCTTACAGTCAAGGAAACTCTAACCTATGCAGCTCTGCTCCGTCTCCCGTATACCTTAACCATGGAGCAGAAGAAGGAAAGGGCAACTAGTGTCATTACCGAGCTAGGCCTCGAAAGGTGCTTTCTTCATATGCATTTTTGTGACTCGAACTTGAAAGTGATTAGTTGTTAAAATGATAAATTTTGGGCCTTATAAAACTAGTGTCAGCCACATACATAGTGACAGTGTTGGTGGAATTGACTAATGCAGTAACGTCTACTGTAAGTAACTACTTAGATTGCAAAGCAAGATACTGATTGCATTTCTTTTGCAGGTGCCAAAATACAGTGATCGGTGGGACATTTTTTAGGGGAGTTTCTGGAGGTGAAAGAAAAAGGGCGTGTATTGCCAGTGAAATTCTTCTTAATCCATCACTTCTATTATTGGACGAACCGACATCAGGTTTAGATTCAACAACCGCTCTTCAAATAGTTCAGATGTTAAGAAACATTGCCTGGGTACTTAAAATACTTGCTTAAGAAGAACTGCAATACATTGTAGGGTGTAACTAAGTGCTTATTTTACTTGTGACTTGTAGTCTGGCAAGACGGTGGTGACTACAATACATCAGCCTTCTAGTAGATTATTTAGTAAGTTCGACAAGCTGATTCTCTTGGGTAAAGGCAGCTCCTTGTACTTTGGAAAGGCCTCGGACGCCATGCTTTATTTCTCTTCTATCGGCTGCACTCCACTCATAGCCATGAACCCTGCAGAGTTTCTTATTGATTTGGCTAATGGGGACATAAAAGACAAGTCAGTTCCATCAGATTTGGAGGGAAAGTTTTCACCCAGGAACAAAAGTCTTGATATGAAACATGGAGAGCCTTGCCATGTTGATGTCTATGAGGTCAAAACTGAATGCCCGAAATGAAGTTCTGTTTAGATACCTTTAAATCATCTCACTTATGCCAAAGTTTTCTCTATTGCAGTATCTGGTGGAAGCCCATGCAGTGAAGGAAGCAAAGTCGGAGAAGACAAAGCTGATAAATCCCCTACTGATAGATGCTGAACCTGTGATGAAGAAAAGGTCGAACGCAATGGAATGGGGAGCAACATGGTGGGATCAGTTCTCGATTCTTTTCCGAAGGGGCCTTAAGGAAAGACGCCATGAATACTTCAGCTGCATGCATGTAATGCAAGTTCTTTCGGCTGCTATAACGATGGGTTTACTTTGGTGGCGCTCTGATGCTTCCTCTCCTAAGGGACTTCAGGATCAGGCAAACTATCAGTTACCTAGTTTTTTTTAGTTCGATCCCGTAATATATTTGTTTGATGTTGTTATTAAAAATGGTTGCAGGCAGGCTTTTTATTCTTCATTTCAGTGTTTTGGGCATTCTTTCCGATGTTTACTGCCATTATCGCATTCCCTCAAGAGAGAGTGATGCTAGCTAAGGAAAGATCAGTGGGAATGTATAGACTCAGTGCCTATTTGTTAGCCAGAATGACTAGTGATCTTCCTTTGGATCTCATTTTGCCTTTAGTGTTCCTTGTGATTATCTATCTCATGGCAGGCTTGAAGCCAACATTTACGGCATTTTCGTTCACAACACTTGCTGTTTTCTTAAGTGTTGTTGCTTCCCAGGTAATAATCAAACATCAATTACTTTCTAAAACAAAATTTCATTCTAGATGCTGTAGCGATGAGTTTTTGTCTGAAAATTGCAGGGCCTTGGCCTTACTATAGGAGCAGCCTTCATGGATGTGAAAAAAACCTCAACTTTAGCTTCTATTGCAATAATGACTTCCATGTTATCTGGTGGATTCTTTATCCAGGTTTGCTTCCCGGACTCAAGTTCGATAATGTTGTTTCTTGGGACGAAAGTAACCACAAAAGGATTAGGGATAGCTCAGTCAAGTTTGCAATGCTTATCAGATTCTGAACTTTGATAGTTTTGGCTGCAGAAAGTTCCGGTGTTTATGTCATGGGTACGATACATCTCATTTACGTATCATACATACAGGCTGCTACTCAAGATTCACGACGGTTGCTCGACGGCCAGTTCATGTGCGGAATCGGGTTCATCTTGTATGTCTCCTTTCAAAGGGCTGATACTCGATTGGGATGGCATGGAAGTCGGTACTATGATAGCGATGATCATCGTATATAGGATACTAGCCTACGTATTCTTGAGGAGAATGAAATTAATGACAATAATTTAGACTATATTTTCGACAATGATGATTTGTAAACATCAGCTTGGTGAAGCTAATAATAATTAGTGGGGTAAACGGAAAAGGTCAAATTATCAAATCCTTAATAAATTGAACTTGATGAGTTTCTCATCATCGTCTCTTCTTTGACATCTATTAACAATGCATACACATCTTGTAAATATCACTACTCGAATCTCAAATCTCTAAGCAAATCAACATTAACTTTTACCGCTTGTAAATATCACTACTCGGATCCTGAATCTCTGAGCAGATCAACATTTACTTTTACCGCTTGTAAAACATTTACTTTTACCGCTTGTAAATATCACTACTCGGACCCTGAATCTCTAAGCAGATCAATATTTACTTTTACCGTTGAGGCCACCTTTACCATTGAGGCCACCTTTACCGTTGAGGCCACCAGATAAATTCCACTCCTCTTGTTTGAGTGTACAAATCTGAAAATGATATATTAACAACAAAAATAACGTCCATTTCATGATTACACCCTTAATAAACCCTTAAAAAAGAAAAAATTAATTCCTTTCAATCGATCACCCTTTGAACTGGTACATGTTCACTTGCTTAGACATCGATCTAGGACATCTTTTCTCGACTATTTCGGTCAATTCCTTCTTCCCTTTTCATTCCCCATTCAAAAACTAATTCTCGATTGACATCATACAGTTTGTTTCAATCTATCGATAAACGAACACGAGGATGACAGAACCAAATCGAGAATGGAAACAGCAAGAACAAACAAGAGTCTAAAAAGAAGGTATAATCATTATTACAGAGCATACAAAAGATGCATATAATGGATATGCTATTTATAATTTTAATATAAAACCAGCATGTATGCGTGGAGACCATAATTATTAGAACAACCACCGCTCTTTAGTTAAGGAGTTTAAGAATTTCTTCTTGTATTATGTATATGATAAAATCTTGTGTATCTTTTGTTACAACAATGGCAATCCCGCTACAATATTCCCTAATACTTAGTACGCTCAAACTCGAATCGTCGTATATAGACCGGGGAACACTAGCAGTGGGAAAATAATGTTTTCATTCTTCTATTATTTTCTTTTTAAAAGATACTTACATGGTTTTTGTCATCCGAACTTGTTGGAGCACTAGAGGTGTTGGTGCCCCCCATAATCCATATGTTGTGAAAAAATCGACGAAAGAATTAAAAGATAGGGCAGCTTTAGCTTTTGAACTTAGTCAAGGGGGTGATCAGAAGGGATTTGGCCAAAAATGTCAGGGCATGAATCCCACTTCCCTTTCTCTCTTGCCTCCCAATATCCACCGATGTAACGGTATGTGTCGCTGCTTTTATCCTTTGCAAACCACCTTGGCTTCCAACCGCTCTCTTGCATCTTCCTAGCCTGAATCCCAATCAAAAAAAAAACTCCAAATGAAAAACCAGATACAGCTGTTTAGCCACCAATCCGAAAAACAAAACAAGGGTTACCTAAACATTAATTTTATTTACAGGTCAGTTTTAAAAAGCTTTCAGACATTTATGCCTTTAAGCTTCTATTCTCAACTCAAATTTTAAAACAATCCGACAACGACATGAAGTATCTTTGCTCTTCAATACCCAAAACAGCATCGGAATAATAAATAAATAAATGCACCACTGACACATGGAGCTCACTACAATGAAGAAAAATATAACTCACCTGCCGTTGCCGCTGCTCCAACCGCAACTTCTCTGAATTTGCCATCTCATACTCCCCAGTTTCCAGATACCTTTGATCAGGTCTCAGCCTTGAATCAGTTGGAGGCAACTTTTCCTGCATACATAATGGAGATTAAAACCAATGCCCCAATTACAGCAAAACCAGTTCAGAGGTTTTTGAAGACAGTTCATTGATTTCCAGTTATTCCATTTCATTCTTACAGATTCAAATAGACACATCTAATTCCATCTTTAGGACCAAATAATTCATTACTCAAAAATCTACCAAAATTCAAGTATAAAAGTTTAGATCCAAGGGAGGTGACCTTCAGAGTACTGATTAAATATCAGTTCAAGAATAATAGGCATAACCCCATTACAACTTTTGTAGGAGTAAAATTTCGAGACACCCACCGTGGGAGTACAACAATACCTTCAGACCGGGAGTCAGCTCATTCAAAGTGATGGCAAATCTTGTTAAGTTACATCTGGTGGGATATTTAGGGGGCTTGCTCCGTTTCCAAAGTGTATGAGTTTCTGAGAAAGACTCTTGTCCTTTTCCCTTTGCATAGTAATCTCCAATCACATAATGCATGCTCTCATCCCATTTTCCCAATAATGAAGCCACTGTCCTTCCGTTCCTATCTTGAACAATACCATGTACCTGAAGTGTAAAAAAAGTTACATATTTTGATGAATGTCAAATATGGTTAAAAAGAGGATGATAGAACAATATCATAATCTTATAAAAACACAAATCGTTGATATAGTTTAGTAAATTGAGAGTGATGAAAGATCACCTGGTGAGGATTTCTGTCAATGATAGATTGCTCCTTGAATTTTAGCTTACATGAATATTCGCAATTCCCCTCAATTCGCATGGTACCATAGTGATCACAGTACAACTTTCCCAGGATGAGATTGTATATGGACGTTGTCACCTGGAAAAGTAAATCCATTTTCAATTTGGATACAACAAGTATATCAATTTATGCATGTATAAATATATAGCTAATGGTTACTTAATTTTTGGAGTTATACCTTACTCCATTGGAAAACTTCTCCATCGTCAAACTCCAAGGTCAAAACACCAACTGGATCCAGCTGAATTGAGCGACCCCAGAACTTACTCTTTAAATTGCTATCGCCCCACAATTTCCATCCTGTGCCCTGACAGTGACATGCTACAATCATAGGATGATGACTGACCTGACACAAATATGGTCTAATTCTCAGCAACTTCATATATAGCATTAACACAGAAAAAAGGGCCAATAGCACTCTTATTGATTAACAGCCTAGTTATTGTTGAGTTGTATATAAAACTACACTCTTTTTTAATTATGAGGTTCAAAGTCCTTGGCACGCATTCCTGTATCCCTTCTCCCAGTAATTTAATGATCATGTGGCTAACTGCACCAACTGATAGGAAGCAAATTGCTTCTTTTATAGTCAAGCACCTACCAATATCCTCTTGAGGTTATGGTCGACAAACTGTACTACCTTATTTATTTGCTTCACCAAGCTTGGATCCTGAACAAGGTTTTTAACTTGCAATTTTTTGTATGAGAAGTTTTGACCAAAAGATAAGAGCAAGGAAAGATGAGCTAGAAAAGGATATCCTCATTATACCTTTCTATGCGACAAAGTCTATAATGTACCAAACTTGCAAAGTGCTTGAAGTACAGCAATTTTGGAACAGGCATGGTGAGGTGGGTGCAGTTTCATATCGTTGTCTTAACCAGGTTAAAAAATATACATCGAACATACAGAGAAAAATTTTAAGGGAAATATTCATCTGTATGAAACAAAAAAAAGTGAAATTTTGAGCATATTGAATGTGATAGCTAAATTAACACTCTGGGTAGACCAGGTGAACCAGAGACATGTTTCAGTCAAAAAGTTGACCATTGAAGTGAGGTTAATATGCATTGAAGTTTTAATCAGAATGTTGCATAAATGCATAAAAAATGCAGGCAATAAGAATAAATAGTATCTCAAGTACAGACAAACCTTCTCTGAGAAGAAGCGTAAACCTTTATCTGGGAAGTCAGCTTCATATGTTTCTCCTAATAATGGATTGAAGGGTTTGCAAATTCTTCCTTCTGTTGAAGAATATCCAGACACAGCAAATGCAGCTACATTAAGAATTCTCATGAGATTATTCCCCTGCAGTTTTTTGGGAAAATTATGAGTTAAGCGGATTCTTGTAGAGATTCAAATTGTCAAAGTTTATGAACAGAGCATCTATAAAAGTTGCAACTGGCCTTTTGCCCGGTTAGGTATAAAAATAGGTTTAAAAGAGCAAAAAGAGGGGGAAAACAAATAAAGGAAAGGTGCATAACAAGATTAAATAAAGTGATACGGTGTTAGAGAAATATTATACTAGGAAAAGTTCAAATAGCCCTAATGCTCTGTTCTCTAAAACAAAATAATTTGGAATAAGTACTCACCCTTTTCCCCCATTCATATGCACGGTCAAGCAGATATGAAAACTCCAAATCCTCAAAACACTTTTGAAGAGAAGATAGAGGCTCATTGAAGTATACAGGAAGACAAACTTTTGTGAGATCTTTCCCAATATTATCCTTAATCATTGACCAAAGACTAACACCTTTCTCTTTTTCCACTGGGTCGGGCAACTTTTTCCGGCGTTTAATGTAAGGAAAGTTACTTCCCACTGATTTAATGCAAGGATCAATATCATCTTCAGAATCAAAAGCGTTAGAACCATCATCTGAAGAGAAAGATGACGTCCGGAAATCTGATCCATTACTTTTGAAAGAGCTTGATGACAAAAAGTCACGAGTATCAAAGAAATTATGCTCATCTTCATCAGTCTCCTCTTCTGCAGCGTCAACTCTTTCATTATCCTCATCTGTATCAGTTACACTTCCTTCTGCATAAAAATTTTAACAAAGAGAAAACAAAAGAAAAACTCAATGTAAGTAGCAACACCATGAAAACAATAAAGTAATAACAATTACTTGAATAAAGTTGAAAATTGAAAACAAAGACAGCTTAAGCAATTTAATAACCAAGCAATCAGCAAAATAAATATTTGTAAATAAGCCATCACCAGAACAGGAAAGTATGGGGCTACAGCCCAAATCCTAATGGCCATATACTCTCCTTTTAAGAAAGGGAAAATCTCGGACACCATGTCTGTTCCAGCCTATCTAGGTGTGTATCTCTTACTTAGTGAAGTAGAAAAAAGTAGGGGAAACGCTAGAGAAAAGGAACAGAGCCAAAGTAATGACATTAAATCGATAGAAAGAAGAACAAACTTATTAAATTGATTAATTGAACTAGTAACAGGCTACAAAAAAGACAAGGCACGGATTTGGGAATGTAAAAAGGAAGCCCTTTATTTGAATTCAAGTTCACAAGTGCAGTTTGCCAAGCAACCATCTAGATAATTAATGACTCTACAGAACAAGCACTATCAGTTTTCCACACAAAGTATTCAGGCTCATAGTTGATAGAACAAAAAGAACTTCCTGAACTAATAAGAATGTGAATAATGATCATAATAATTAATCACAGATCTCAGCACATTACCGACTGTCCAGCACAAATTAGCTTACAAGACCAAAATCTGTATAAATAGTTTTATTGCCTAAGATCTCACCACTAGACTTGTCTTGTCTTATAGAAGAAGCCCCTTGATCATTCAACTTGCTTTGGCTCTCATCAACCACCGTATTCTCCAGATCAACTTTTTCTGTCTACAAAAAGTACAAATAGCCATTTCTTAGCAGAAGATTGCAAAAAGAAGGAAAACGTATGTTTCAAAAATTAATCTTTAGGGATAAAAGCAGTTATTGACTGAGAAATAGAAGCCAAGCAACTTTTAGTGCATGCATGTTGCTGCAAAAATACTCAAAACACAACAATTTTCAGCACAGGAAAAGGGGGGCGAGAGAGAAATGAAACTCAATAAATTTAAGGTGTAGCATAAGCCTTGCAACTTGTACGGCAACTGAGATTTTAATTTATAACTTCATACCTAAGGAATCCAAGACAAAAGCACCTATATGCCTCAACATGCTCAAGAGCATATCAAATTCAAGTAGTTCTTTAACCCTTTGGGCAAGCAAATGGAGCATATCATATGCCCCAACTACAGTCCACAAAGGAACAGTATTGTAGATGTAGAAAAGGACATTTGTCTACTCACAATGCCAAGCTCATAACAAACAAGCACCTTTGGGTAAATTAACTAGAAGGCCAGAGCTGAAGTCAGTCAGCTTCAAATTAAGCAAATGTGTATATTATATTCAACAAGGGCTATAATACATCCTCCTTTCTTTTTTTCTTTTTTTTGGAGTAAGGGATACAATACATCTTCTAATGAACAAGATGGTATCGACATCTTAACTAAAAAGGATTCCCTATTCAGTCAGCTACAATTAATTTGAAAAGCACACCAAGTTCAAAGAGGGGGAAGAAAAGGAGGTTCTTTACTTCAGTAAGGAAAGGCAGAGTTCAAGACAAGCATTCTTAGAATAACTTAAAAGAAAGTGGATGGCTTTGAGAATAAAGTTATGCACGTATGTTACTTCCCATCGGTGACTATATTTTGTACACGTTGACATTCTCAAAGTATAAGCACATGAAAAGGAAACTCCATAAATGAGGGGAACTCCAACCTATCTCCCCTTCCCCCCATAATATACCAATAAATGGGAGAATTAACATTTAAAGTGTACTTAATGCCATTTGATCAGAAGAATGATTACTTGTAATCACAGAATATCAACTGTGCCAAGACAAGAGCCCAAAGTATCATTGATCCAACCACGAACACGAATGCTGCTGTCACTGCCATCAATCTCATAATTAAGATTGCTACAAGACCCACAAGAAATGTCTCAACACTACCGACAACTGTTGTACCTTGAACCAACCACACTACCAACAATATTTAAGTACTTCCTCAAAAAGACATAGACTTATTAGATTGGACACTTCCCAACTTAACTGACACAGAGTATTCCCGGGTAGCATTTCTAGCTACATACAAGAACAAGGGTATCAGCAGAGAGGCTTCGAAAATTAAATTTGGCTTAACGGGAATTAAGTGGGTAAACTAAAACTTTTTTGCATTTAAAAAACTAAAAGCATTCCTTCACGTAAAAATAGTTGTCTAATTGAAGCTGGCATTCAAGATTACTATAGTTAGAGAAAAAAATTACCCTCATCCATCCTAAAAATCATACATATATATGTGCAATTGCAAAAAAAAGGAAAATAAGAAAAAGTGAAAAAAAATCAAAATTAAGGGAAGATGCTTAAACATAGTAAACTAGCTGTAGACCAACTGTTTTTCCATATCAATAGGATGAAATTAAGGTTTTGTTTGTTACGTTGGAAAGGAATAAAGACGAAAAATTTGTTAATCAAGTAACCTTCCACCATCTGAAATTCAATGAAGCCACTCACGAAAAACACAAAAACATCCTAAAAGAAGAATAAAACAACAGAATAGCGACGTATTAGTTTGCAAACAATTGATCATTTTTTTTCAAATTAAGTGACTACTGGCAGTAGCATATCATTATCTAACTTCGATAACATGTACCTCCAACTGACGCAAGGTGTCGATTAGAAGCCACTGTTTCTGTTTAAGCAATATTAGCTGCTTCTGCAATTCCGCAAACTCACTCCTCATAATCTGCTCGCAATCTTGGATAGCCGGTTCGCTTACACCATCCCGCATCAACCGTTTCCTTAACTTCTCCACCGAGACCACCACATTGTCCATCGGAGCCATTAGCTCACTATTCGACATCCTAGGGAACATATCCTTAACTGCCTGAAGTGCCTCCATCCACGCAACCCGATCCTCACGCGTCTCGGCTCTTAAATGAAGCCTCTTTGTTCCGGTGAAGATGGAGAATCTCTTATCATCTGATCTGCTTTCCCTGATCGAAGAAACCTGAGAAATATTTAAGAATTCAAAACCAAATCAAATTTTGTTTCTCTTCCCCTTCTATTTTATTCATCTGTTCTTTTAGTCAATCACCTTTAAGTGAACTTCACCGAAGGGTTTGCGATGGGTTGCGGAATGGTTAGAAATGGAATTACGATGGCGGGAGATAATACGGAGAGACTCATCGCCGATAACTTTGGAACCTTTTTCTGTTTCTTGGTTAACGAGGATCTTATCAGGGCCGTGGATTTTATAATACGATAAAACCCCATCTTGCAAAACGAACCATCTCGATCTCCAACCTTTCCCGTAGTTCACCCATTTGTAAAGCACACCCGATATCCCGTTTCCTACGATGTCGTTTATCTTAACATCTACTTGCGGCGGCGGAGCCGTGGCTGTCGCACCCTCTCTTCCCGATGGTATTCCATTCCTCTGGACCAACCGATTCAAATCAACGCTACTACTACGATGATGGTTTTGATCGGAGTGGCACTGGATTTGAGCCGTGGACCGGGCCGAGTTGGATCTGGAGGCGGGAGCCGAAGAGGAAGTAGTTGTTACAGGAGGAGGTGCCATGGTGATGACTTGATCGGCTAATGGTTTGACCGGTGAACATTCCGGTACGGTGGAAACACAACAAAAAGGATGCATAAGGCGACTCTTTCGGTTTTTTTCCTTCTAACAAAATGAAAGAATTGGAAGATTCCGGCGTCGAGAGAAGAAGATGCGGCGACGGAGGACTGCGGTTGCAGTTACACTTTTCATGTTCTCGAACAATATGGCGGAGGCGGTTACATAATGACAGTTCAAAACATTACCGTTTTGAGGAAAATCGGTGGCCTTAAGCGAGAAGTTCGGCCGTAGTAAGAAAAGAATAAAACGAATCCGATGAACTTGGGTTTCAAGCTGTTCTCGTTTGCTTAAAGAAAGACGCAAAAAGAAATTTCAAAAAATTAATTTAAAAAAATTAAAAGAGAGAGAGAGAGGGAGGGAGAGACGATAAAGTGGTATAACTATGAAGCGGTCGTTGGTAAAGACGAGGCGGAATATAAATGATTAATGAACGGAGGGTTTCGATTAAATGCGGGAAGGAGGAGTGGTGCTGAGCAGTTTAAATTCGAATGGTAAAAGTTTGATTCTAATTAATTTAACTTGATCGGGTCGTTCTGCGGTGCGGCGCCTAAAAAACGGCTAATATACGGCGTGACCGGTTAAACAAGTGACCGGTTAAAATTTAGACCGGTTATGTTATATTATTTAACCGGAAATATTATAAAGTACAATAACATACTAGGTAGCGCTTATATAATGTAATAGGTAGCGCTTATATTTACCTATTTTATAAGTAAACCAGTATATTTATACCGATAGCATTGCAAATTTACCTATTACATTATATTATATTGAAAGTGTCCATACTTTTTATAAAAAGGATCGATACTTTAACAGTGTTTCATGTTTTCCACCTACAATATTGATTTAATAATTTCATTTGCACAAAAAATTATTTGATTGTTTTGATATTTTATAAATATTATTTAGAATTTTAAATTTAATAATATATACCGTAACGTAAAAAATAAATCATTAGACGCCTATAATTACTAAATTAATATCTTAAAACTCACTCAAAAGATAACCTTAAATTAATGTTTTCCACAGTGAAAAAAGTATGGACACTTTTATAAAAAGGATAGACACTTTACAATATAACCATTACCTATTACATTATATAGGGCTACCTATTACATCATATGTTTACCTATTATATTGAAAGTGTCCATACTTTTTATAAAAAGGATCGATACTTTTTTAAAGATATGTAATTTATGTTTCAATATTTTTTAAGTATGTTTCATGTTTTCCACCTACAATATTGATTTAATAATTTCATTTGCACAAAAAATTATTTGATTGTTTTGATATTTTATAAAATATTATTTAGAATTTTAAATTTAATAATAATATATACCGTAACGTAAAAAATAAATCATTAGACGCCTATAATTACTAAATTAATATCTTAAAACTCACTCAAAAGATAACCTTAAATTAATGTTTTCCACAGTGAAAAAAGTATGGACACTTTTATAAAAAGGATAGACACTTTACAATATAACCATTACCTATTACATTATATAAGGGCTACCTATTACATCATATGTTTACCTATTATATTGAAAGTGTCCATACTTTTTATAAAAAGGATCGATACTTTTTTAAAGATATGTAATTTATGTTTCAATATTTTTTAAGTATGTTTCATGTTTTCCACCTACAATATTGATTTAATAATTTCATTTGCACAAAAAATTATTTGATTGTTTTGATATTTTATAAAATATTATTTAGAATTTTAAATTTAATAATAATATACCGTAACGTAAAAAATAAATCATTAGACGCCTATAATACTAAATTAATATCTTAAAACTCACTCAAAAGATAACCTTAAATTAATGTTTTCCACAGTGAAAAAAGTATGGACACTTTTATAAAAAGGATAGACACTTTACAATAAACCATTACCTATTACATTATATAAGGGCTACCTATTACATATATGTTTACCTATTATATTGAAAGTGTCCATACTTTTTATAAAAAGGATCGATACTTTTTTTAAAGATATGTAATTTATGTTTCAATATTTTTTAAGTATGTTTCATGTTTTCCACCTACAATATTGATTTAATAATTTCATTTGCACAAAAAATTATTTGATTGTTTTGATATTTTATAAAATATTATTTAGAATTTTAAATTTAATAATAATATATACCGTAACGTAAAAAATAAATCATTAGACGCCTATAATTACTAAATTAATATCTTAAAACTCACTCAAAAGATAACCTTAAATTAATGTTTTCCACAGTGAAAAAAGTATGGACACTTTTATAAAAAGGATAGACACTTTACAATATAACCATTACCTATTACATTATATAAGGGCTACCTATTACATCATATGTTTACCTATTATATTGAAAGTGTCCATACTTTTTATAAAAAGGATCGATACTTTTTTTAAAACTTATGTAATTTATGTTTCAATTTTTTTAACAGTGTACTGCGAATTTAAAATGATAATATACTTGTAGTTATTGTACATACCTAAATATGTACTGCGAATTTAATGTTGTACCCACCCTTTAACTACAGAAACATGTTCAAAATGAACCTTCGTTTACATATCCATCAACTCCTGGAGCACTGAACTTGCACAACAAAATTTTTGCCATGGATAATACTGATGTAGACAATGTGGGTACTGCAACGGTGAGGGGCATAACAAACTAACATGTCCTCAAGTCAAGCTTAGTTTGAGTACAAGCACACAGCCTACATCAACTGATTTTTTCGAAGACGGAATGGAATGACAACGATCTCCATATAATATATCGTAAGTATCAACATCACTCCTATTGTATGTACATATAAATATTTTGAATGAAGGAAGAAAAACCGCGTTACTTCAAATTACCGACACTTTTTTAAATGGTATGGACATAAAGTACCGACACAATATTATAAAGTGTCGATATAGGTTGTAGACCTATTCGCTCATAAAACCGGTATATTTATACCGGTTATATTACAAAATTATCTATTACATTATAATTATGGGTTCCGATGTGTAAAATGTCGACACTTTTTTAAATCGTATCGACACATTTTTCTTCCAATATGGACATAAAGTACCGACACAATATTAAAAAGTGTCGATATAGGTTGTAGACCTATTCGCGCATAAAACCGGTATATTTATACCGGTTATATTACAAAATTATCTATTACATTATAATTATGGGTTCCGATGTGTAAAATGTCGACACTTTTTTAAATCGTATCGACACATTTTTCTTCCAATATGGATATAAAGTACCGACACAATATTAAAAAGTGTCGATATAGGTTGTAGACCTATTCGCGCATAAAACCGGTATATTTATACCGGTTATATTACAAAATTATCTATTACATTATAATTATGGGTTCCGATGTGTAAAATGTCGACACTTTTTTAAATCGTATCGACACATTTTTCTTCCAATATGGATATAAAGTACCGACACAATATTAAAAAGTGTCGATATAGGTTGTAGACCTATTCGCGCATAAGACCGGTATATTTATACCGGTTATATTACAAAATTATCTATTACATTATAATTATGGGTTCCGATGTGTAAAATGTCGACACTTTTGTAAAAAGTGTCCATACTTTTTATAAAAAGGATCGATACTTTTTTTAAGATATGTAATTTATGTTTCAATTTTTTAAGTATGTTTCATGTTTCCACCTACAATATTAATTTAATAATTTCATTTGCACAAAAAATTAGTTGATTGTGTTGATATTTTATAAAATAATATTAAGAATTTTTAATTAACAATAATATATACCGTAACGTAAAAATTAATCATTAGACGCCTATAATTACTAAATTAATATCTTAAAACTCACTCAAAAGATAACCTTAAATTAATGTTTTCCACAGTGAAAAAAGTATAGACACTTTTATAAAAAGGATAGATACTTTACAATATATTAAAAAGTATAGACACTCAAATGTATATGTACACATAGAAGCAAATATGGAATAATTAATGAAAATATACATACAATATAATCACACCAAAATTTAAATACACAAGAATGTTCAAATAATGTACCGACAAACAAAATTAATCCGATGAAAAAGGGTTGTTTCTAACGAAGTCCGGAACATTAGAGGCCTTCAACAAATTTTCCAAATACTCTCGTATGTTTCCGCCTTTTTCTGAGGACATACATAAATAATTTCAATTATCAAACTAATGAGGTGCAATTTTACTAACAATAAATTAAATTCGCATAAGCATGAATAAATTTGTGTCATACCTAGAGCTTTGTCGTTCGAATGGGAAGCAGCGTCAAAGGTACGTGGACATATGTATTGTATTTCTATATAAACACATAAGTTGTTAAAATAATCAATGTCTGAACACCTGTTCAACTGATCAGAAACATATTGCATAAATGCAACCTACCGGATTATAATCATTTTTTCCGCTGAATCATCGACCAAAAGTGTATTTAGCTCGTTAAAATCTGGACACGCGTTCCAAACATCATGAGATCTTTACAATAGGTAACAGAATCGTATGTTTTGCATTTTTTGATCCTGTTCACAAACAGTCGAACATAAATATGTAGGAATCATAGACAAGGAAAAGTCAGCAAACTGTAATGACATTCATCTTACCCACACGAATAGAAAATGCTCGGAAAATACAGGTAGTTTCTCAAGTACACGGTCGACGTTATGCCTGAGATTGTAATCAAGTTTGAATGTTAACATTCAAATGTATATTAACGATTTTGACTACAGTAATTCAATTGCCTCAAACATGTTCTAACCTCATCTTTGAAGACCAAAGGGCAACAACAAAATTGTCGACACAAAATTGCATAAATTCAAATAATCCTCTTCTGAGGACAACATCTACAACATGAAGAAAATGAGATTAAAGTTCTACGCTTATATGTTAAAATAATGGATACAAAAGAATAGAATTAAAACCTGCCGGCAGTCTTGGGATGTAGGCAAGGACACCATTGAGATCAAAAATTAAAAGTTTTCTTGAAGGCGGCGTTGCAGACACGATATACTTGTTTGGATCATCATCTTCATCATCATCATCATCGTCATCATCTTCATCGCCAGCTTCATCGTCATCATCATCATCATTGTCATCTTCATTGTCAGCTTCATCTTCTGCGACCGATTGGTTCCACATCTGTTAAAAGAAAATAAAATAAAGTTCAGAACGTGTAAATGTTAAGAAACATAGATAATGAATTACCTAACTCGTTTGATGTCGTTGACGTAATTCGTTACGCAACATGGAGACTTCACGTTGCAATGATGAAATATCGGATCGCATTCCACTCACAAGGGAATCAATATGCTCCCGAAAATTGACCATGTATTCCATCACGGTCTTAATTGTGACATCCCCTGCAACTGTTGCTTCTTCCATCATTGCGTCTCCACTTGGTTGCTCTTCTTCATGGCCAACGGGGTCCATTTCCTCCCTCTCTTGATCTAATCCGACCTCTCCTTGACACGCTTCCAACCGAGTTTTTCAACAAAATCATATCCCGCTTTTTTAATAAATACCATGTCAATCTTGCGGGTTAATCGAACAGGGGCGTCATGCGAAAAATCAACTTCCTTCTTCTTCAACAGATGGGTGATGACACATCCATATGGTAGTGTAGTTGAAATTGTTGCTCCCTTTGTGACCATATACAATTGTATTAAATATGAGTTTTGCAATGTTTGGAGCCGTTTTGGATTTATACTTTGCTATCCACCAATAATCGCTGTCTCGAAGCGTTGAATGTTTTCCCCCACTAGGCCGGATATACCATGTGAGCATTTTGTGAAACACTCTCGACTCTACATCGAGGTGAATTGGGCTATTTCTAGTAACCCGTTTAATTGTAGACCAATCTACACCATTTTCATCTGAATCCCCTGTATTCGCTACACCTAAACCCTCCGCAATAGTTTCTGGAGATATATATATATCCTTCCCCATGACATGTGTATTAATTCCTATTATATTAGTCTTATTAGGCTCGTGCTGTAAGGAAGCATTGTTGTAGAAGACTCTAACTAGGTTGGGATATATCTTGGTTCTACACCAAGGAATTCAAGCCAACCCCAAGATGTAAATGTGGATTTAAAACTAAATGCATATTTATCATCAAACAAGAAACCCAGGTCAATGACACGTTCGGACGAATCTTCCTTACTTTAAAACTCGTCTGCCATCTTTGTTTCTCCATGTCGGATCTAAAGTTCAGAGTTTCGAAGGACCTGATTTCCTCAGAAGAACGTTTGTTACAGAAGGAGGTGGTTGAGAAACTGGGTTGAGAAGAGCTTTGAGAAAGACCTCGCTTCTGACGCTGACGTTTTGGAGCCATTTTGGTTGGATGCTACCCCTATTACAATGGAACACAAACACATTCAGGATAAAAACTACAATATATAAATCAATCAAA
Organism: Hibiscus syriacus; assembly: GCF_006381635.1. Taxonomy (NCBI): domain Eukaryota; kingdom Viridiplantae; phylum Streptophyta; class Magnoliopsida; order Malvales; family Malvaceae; genus Hibiscus; species Hibiscus syriacus. Next base: position 52,001 of record NW_024062393.1, read on the forward strand.
CCCAAAAATATCGATAAATTTACCTGAATATCTGATCGTCACTTATGATAACGGTAGAAGGAAGAAAGAGGAGAGGAAGATCTGCCTGCTTGCATTTATGTTTAGGGTTTCTCGATTAAGAGTACTATAAACGGTGGAAACACTTGATATTTAAATTAGTATCGACACAAACTATATTAGTGTCGACACATTATTTAGACTTATTCTCTCATAAACCGGTATAATTGTACCGGTTAGATTAAAAAATTACATATTACATTATACTTTTGGGTTCGATGATTTTGGGATCGACACTTTTATATATGGATCGACACTTTATGGGTGCACCTTGTTTTTAATTCATTCTGGGAAAAAAATATCGACACAGACTATATTAGTGTCGACACATTATTTAGACTTATTCTCTCATAAAACCGGTATAATTGTACGGTTAGATTAAAAAATTACATATACATTATACTTTTGGGTTCGATGATTTTGGGATCGACACTTTTTATATGGATCGACACTTTATTGATGCACCTTGTTTTTAATTCATTCTGTAAAAAAAATATCGACACAGACTATATTAGTGTCGACACATTATTTAGACTTATTCTCTCATAAAACCGGTATAATTGTACCGGTTAGATTAAAAAATTACATATTACATTATACTTTTGGGTTCGATGATTTTGGGATCGACACTTTTTATATATGGATCGACACTTTATTGATGCACCTTGTTTTTAATTCATTCTGGGAAAAAAATATCGACACAAACTATATTAGTGTCGACACATTATTTAGACTTATTCTCTCATAAAACCGGTATAATTGTACCGGTTAGATTGAAAAATTACATATTACATTATACTTTTGGGTTCGATGATTTGGGATCGACACTTTTTATATATGGATCGACACTTTATTGATGCACCTTGTTTTTAATTATTCTGGAAAAAAATATCGACACAAACTATTAGTGTCGACACATTATTTAGACTTATTCTCTCATAAAACCGGTATAATTGTACCGGTTAGATTAAAAAATTACATATTACATTATACTTTTGGGTTCGATGATTTTGGGATCGACACTTTTTAATATATGGATCGACACTTTATGGGTGCACCTTGTTTTTAATTCATTCTGGGAAAAAAATATCGACACAAACTATATTAGTGTCGACACATTATTTAGACTTATTCTCTCATAAAACCGGTATAATTGTACCGGTTAGATTGAAAAATTACATATACATTATTCTTTTGGGTTCGATGATTTTGGGATCGACACTTTTTATATATGGATCGACACTTTATTGATGCACCTTGTTTTTAATTCATTCTGGGAAAAAAATATCGACACAACTATATTAGTGTCGACACATTATTTAGACTTATTCTCTCATAAAACCGGTATAATTGTACCGGTTAGATTGAAAATTACATATTACATTATTCTTTTGGGTTCGATGATTTTTGGGATCGACACTTTTTATATATGGATCGACACTTTATTGATGCACCTTGTTTTTAATTCATTCTGGGAAAAAAATATCGACACAAACTATATTAGTGTCGACACATTATTTAGACTTATTCTCTCATAAAACCGGTATAATTGTACCGGTTAGATTGAAAAATTACATATTACATTATCTTTTGGGTTCGATGATTTTGGGATCGACACTTTTTATATATGGATCGACACTTTATTGATGCACCTTGTTTTAATTCATTCTGGGAAAAAAATATCGACACAAACTATTAGTGTCGACACATTATTTAGACTTATTCTCTCATAAAACCGGTATAATTGTACCGGTTAGATTGAAAAATTACATATTACATTATACTTTTGGGTTCGATGATTTTGGGATCGACACTTTTTATATATGGATCGACACTTTATTGATGCACCTTGTTTTTAATTCATTCTGGAAAAAAAATATCGACACAAACTATATTAGTATCGACATGACCCTTAATGTGTATAAGAAACATGTACAACAACATACTGCTAACTTTCTCATCTCATTCATAATTATATTCACATAAAAAAATATAAATCGTATACAAAATTATAAATCTTATACAAATTAACTCGACATTTACATCATTGCATCCTTTTGTTATTCTATGTAATATGCAGCTTTTGTTATCTCCTGTCTTCGTTCATTTTGATTGTGGCTTACGAGATCATTTAATACTCGCGATCGATCCCAGTCTCCAACAACCTATATCAAATTGTCAGAACGTTAAGTATTGTCAACTACAGCATTCAATCTACGACTTTTAACAATTTTACCACAAACAATTTTTTCTATCCACTTACAAAATCACCAGTTGCCCCTGTAGAACCGATCGATTCCATCCACATCATCACATACATGCCGCAATCATATCTGTTACAAAATTTGAAAACCACACATGTCAATTATGATGAATACTGCATAAATTAAGCTTTCTATTTGTGATAACATCTCATACCCATTCAATTGCTTATTCTTCTTATGCTCCACAATTTGAAGTTTTTCAAGGGATACTTTCCTAGAGATCCACATGACTCAACCCAAATGCGTTTCTTATTATAAGAATCTAATATTTTAATCTGCATTAAAATAGAAGAAGTTATGCACCAAAAAAATTATGCATTATAATTTACATAATGTCCTTTCATACATACATACATACCAATCTCTTAGCATCCTTCACTCTCTGTTTAGCTGCTTCAGTTGTAAACATACTATCATATATTGTTACAACATGATCTACCATATCCAACACCAACAGATACCAGTGTGAATTATGGTAGTTTATTGTGATCATTATCTGCAAAAATTTCACACCCAATTTGACAAAATTCAACATTCTATATCCGAAACATCATTGCAATTGGTATGGTGTCTTACCTTCTCACAGTCGGTGAATTTCACATAGTTATCCAATATGACACCCCAGAAGGTAGAAATATTCTCAACACTTTCTTTATTGTTGGCTTCCAACGCCTGTTGCTGTAATTACGCAACAAACATTATTAATTTACCGTCTATAACACTACTTTTCAATATTTATTAATTTAACTCACCACTAAGAGGTATGGAAGGTAGCCAATCCTCCGGTGTGACTTTTGAGAATCGTAGCATATGGTCCAGGCGAGCAAATCGATAACCTAACAAAATTAATTACACAATCAGAACATATTCAATAAGTTTTATTTATTTTCTACTTTCTACTTACCACACCGCCAACCCATTCTGTAGGCTTCAACGTTGCAACGTCGTATACAGTAGCGAATTGATTTCCCATTGATATTACAGAATATCTGTATGAATCATTAGGATTAATATCTTGTCATGAAATATTTAAATATCACTCACAAAACAATATATTCACTTACCCCGATTCTAACTCGCTATTCCATAAATAATCACAAATTGCAGCTTCGATGTCATCAATTCCGGTTGGAATGTCCGCTTTTTCAACCTACAATTTTGCATACAAATTTTTGTCACAACAACATAATAAAAATCAAATTAAGTATTCTTTTATTAAACTTACCTTCTGCTTCTTCTTCTGGGGTGCAGGACATTCCGAATCCAAAACTGCTGCTATGACACTCTCCGGTGTATAAAGCACAATAGGTCGATCCCTTACTCCGATCAACGATCCAAAACCTATTTCTCCCAGCACATTCAACTGACCCTTCTCCTTAAGGTGTTTAATTAATAAATTCACCCTTTTAATGCTGCACCTTGTCGAAACTTCCTACATTTTTTAACAATATATAATGTTATAGTTCTTATATATTTTGTATCAACGTATTTACAAGTTTAATGAATACCTTATTTTCATGTGCTTTCCTCCGTTCTTTGTATTCTTTACTATCATTCCTTGACTGTGTGATGTAAGGTTCCTTTTCAGCATCACTCATTGAATTCCATTTGGACCTCACATCTTTTTTCACCTAATATTAAACATAAACGTTTCTTAATCAATACATTAACACTAAATACTAATACTACTCAATGTCAATTTCATTTTACATACCGAACCGCTCTGTGTGCCATCTCCCTTCATCCTTTTGCATTCGGCCATACTGTTAACATTTAAAATTTGTAATCAATTTAAAGTTTATCGATACTTTAATCCAATTACCATTTCAACAATAATAACAAAAAGACATTGATACTTACTAGAAGTACATATATCCACCCTTTGGTTGCTTTCGAGTCTCGGCCTCAATTTCAAAGTCATCTGCTCCACCAACAATTTTCCAACCCATTGACTCCATTTTTCCTTCATATATCAGTTTACGCAAATCAATTATTTTGTTACATACACTTTTCAATATACAAATATAGATAACTACTCTTGTGGTAAACGGTTTTCTTCAAAAGAATTTGAATGGCCACACCAAAATGTGTCGGCACATTATACAACCTATAATATCATTTTCTACCTATAATATTTAATAAAAGTATCGACATTTATATTTTTCCTTGAATATCTATTTCTACCTGCAATCGGTCCCAAATGCTTCCTTACTCCAAAACCCCAAACAACACATAAAAAACCCTATCGCGATTACTGTAATAATAAAAAATTAGGGTTTCGACAACATACTTTTCGATTCGACTGCAGCAACAAACAAACAAACTTCGCTTTAGAAACGCCTTCTGAAATGCAGCAACAATTACTCTTCGATTTCAAAAACTCGTCCGTTCTATCTTTTTTCAGAGGATATTTAGCTATGGCCTTTATATTTTCATCGGATATGTTATTATATTTAATCGATACAAATACAAAAGTGTCGATACTTTTATGTCAGGTGTCGATACTTTCGAAAGGATAATTACCTATTTCTTTGAAAGTGTCGATAATTTATTACACGTACTTACGAAAGTGTCGACACTTTCAATATATCCGGTATCATTTTACCGGTTTTATCATTTTATTACGGTTTTATCATATTTTTACCTGTTATATCGTTGTGGATCGATATATTTTTTTAAAGTATCGACACATTATAGGCGCTATAACTGCTTCTCTTTTAAATTCACAAAGTGTCGATCCTTATATAACGTATCGACACTTTTAAATTTACCGGTTTTATCATTTTGTTACCGGTTTTATCATATTTTACCTGGTATATCTTTTTGGATCGATATATTTTTAAAAGTATCGACACTTTTTAGGATTTAAAACTGCTTTTAAAGTTATGTAATTTATGTTTCAATTTATTTAATAGTGTTCATGTTTTCCACCTACAATATTAATTTAATAATTTAATTTACACAAAATTTTATTTGATTGTTTGATATTTTATAAAATATTATTTAGAATTTAAATTTAACAATATTAACCAAATATAATAATAAATATTTTCAACAGTGAAATAAGTATGGACACTTTTATAAAAATGATATATACTTTTTTGAAAGTTATGTAATTTATGTTTCAATTTTTTTAATAGTGTTTCATGTTTTCCACCTACAATATTAATTTAATAATTTCATTTACACAAAAATTATTTGATTGTTTTGATATTTTATAAAATATTATTTAGATTTTAAATTTAACAATATTAACTAAAGATAATAAATATATTTTCACAGTGAAATAAGTATGGATACTTTTATAAAAGGATAGATAATTTACAATATAACAGGTAAAAATATGACAAAACCAGATTCATTATGACAAAACCGGTAAAATTTACTTGATATGTTAAACGTATGGACACTTTTATAAAAAGGATAGATACTTACCGATAACCAAAGTTTACCGGTTACCAAATTTTTTAATAGTTTTTCATATTTTCTACCTAAAACATTATTAGTTGTCAACATAATAGGTACCGCTAAACCGAATTTATTAAATACATTTTAATGTATCCGGTAATGCTGTATATTAGCCGTATATTAACCCGCCTTTCCTGAGACATTCCCAACTTGAGCACGAGTTTGACTTAGACATTATCCAGTTGAACCGAATAATATTTAACTCGGTTTGATAAGTTTATGAGCAATTCATTAAATTTTTTAATATATTAAAAAAATTATTTCATTCAAAAATAATTAATTTACTAATATATAATAAGTTTAATATAAAAATAAGTGTCTTAATTTTACTTCGAAAAATGATTTGATACTTAAAGAATTTTTCGTTAAAAATTAATATCTAAAATTTTTTTAGATACACTTTTAGGTGTCTATTGTTATTTTTTTTTATTTTTTAAATTTTGTTAATAATAAAAATATTTTTATTGAAACAAAAGTTAATTTATTTACAAAATAACCCCAAACTTTTAATAAAATTATAAAAAACAAAAAAAAAACTAAAATCAAATAGTTATAAAAAATGATAGATTACTAATATTTTAATTTCTAATAAATAATTAAAAATAATTAATTAATAATTAATATTATTATTTTACTACACCCAAAATCAAATAGTAATTATTATTTTAATATATTTATGGATTGTTATTTTGGTATTTAGACTATGAATTTGTTTCATATACTATTTTTTTTTGTTAAATTTATTAATTTATGCTTGTATTTAGTTCTATATAGTATTAGTAGATTTTATTTATAGTTAAAACATAAAATAAAAATTTCGGTAAAAGAGCTTAATGAGCAACGAGCTTAACGAGCAACGAGTTGAGCAATAAATTTTCTTAACGAGCATGATTCGAGCAAAATTTTAACGAGTTTAATGAACAACTAGTTAAATAGAGTAATAAATTTTTTTTAACGAGTATAAGTTGAACATCACTCAACTTGCGATCGACTCGATCGATAAGTATCCCTAGCAAGTAGGGCAAGGGAGATGAGGACAAGCGGATGAAACATATTGAAACACGTGGAGAGTGAGGGGAAATAATGAGAAGCGAACGATTCCACTAGAAAAGTTATTATTTTGATTTGATTTAATAGAATTAAATACAATTTAGGGTTAACTACTTTGCATACCATTGATCTTTAAGCGTTGACTCGTTTATATAACCAACGTTTCAATTTTTTTAATTTTAACACTAACGTTTATTTTTATGTACAATTATATCACTCCACCGTTAATGATTTAATGGAACGATGACATGAAAATCGTATATCGTGACATCGCTGATGTGGATGCCTCATCTAAACAACGTCGTTTTGACATTTTTGTTTTAGTACTCAAAATACCCAAAATAACCCAAAATAACGTCGTTTTGCTTGAATCCTAATATTTCTAGGGACTAAACTCAAAATTTCCCATTATCTTTTTTCTCTTCTTCCTCCTCATCTTCATCTGTATCTCCTTTTCCATGGTTTTCTTGGCAACCAAAACAGATTTTCCGGACAAACACAAGGTCTTCGATTATATCAAGGCTTATGCAAATCACTTCAAACAAGGGTTCAGCGGTGTTCCATATATCCCGGAATTCCCTCCGAACAAGGGTCCCGAAGCATTTCACGGCAATATGATACACCGCAGCCATGGAAGATGCAAAGGCGGTGGAATTCATCAAAGGAAAAAGATTCATCGTTGTTGGGTTCTAGAAATCCGCACTGGACATCTTCATTGAGTGTTCTACAGCAAATTGGATGGAAAATCCATGCACAGTTTTATACAGGACAACACACTAGAACCACACTGATTATCTTCCATGGGGGCTTTCATTAGCGCATATGCATCTTACTCGTTTCTCGGAGCTCGTGGTTCATAAGCCCGGTGAAGCGCTTCTCATTGGTCTTTTAGCCATAGTTTCTTGCACCTCTGGTCAACTTCAAATCAAATGGCATGGCATTTGTATAGTTTTTTTTTTCACTTTTGGTTATTTGACAAATATGGGCGTGTTCGAAATTTGTGGAAAGTGACATAAGAAGGAAGCTTCGTTTGGCGAAGAATAGAATCGCACCAATGCACAGTTTCCTCCATGAAATCTGTTTGGTTGCCAAGAAAACCATGGAAAAGGAGATGCAGATGCAGATGAGGAGGAAGAAGAGACAAAAATAGGAAAATTTGAATTTAATCCTTAGAAAATTTAGGGTTCAAGCAAAAATACATCATTTGGGTTTTTTTTTAGCACTAAAACATAAACGTCAAAACGACGTCATTTAGATATGGCATCCACATCACGATATGTCGTTGTCATATCATCGTGCCGTTAAATCATTAACGGTTGAGTGGTATAATTGTACTTAAACGTAAACGTCAATGTAAAAATTGACAAAATTAAAACGTTTGTGGTATAAACGAGTTAGCGGTTAAATATTGGTGATATTTGAAGTAGTTAACCCTAAAATTTAACTTAAAAATAAGATTCAAATAACTCAAATTTTTTTACAGTTAATAGATTAATTTTTAAGTTCGTATCAAATCTATTGACTTTGTATGATATATGTATATCGTATTTAAAAGAGTAAAAATATATATATATGTATATCATATATGATTATAGAAATTTATATAAATTTAAACAAAAACTAGAATAATTCGATTCATCAACAATCAATTGGTCTAACGAGATGAGATATTAGATTCTTTAAGTTGAATCAGGGTTCGAATCCTAACACTTTCGAATTGAGTAAATTGGGTCGAGAGTGTTACTCTTATCTCTATAATACGTAATTCAGATTAATTGATCTATTCGAATTCCAGTTGAGTGGTGTTATACAAAATACTTCTGCCGTACACGATCCTTTTCACCCCAAATAGTATATTCATTTCCAAATATAATCAACAAACAAGGGCATATATTTATAATTCCTAAAAATTATGTGTTTTACGATTAAAACTAGGCAAATGACTTTTGTGTTTTAATTAGTTAGCAAATATATATATATATATATATATAATTTAATTGTATCATATGTCTCCAAATTATGACTCTCATTTTAAATCGACTCTCATTTATTTATTTAATAAATAAATAGATAGATAGCAATATATACATATATATATATATATATATATAAGTTAATTGTATCATATGTCCCCAAACTATAACTCTCATTTTAAATCAGCTTCTAAACTTATGGATGTTTCAATTTAATACTCAAATTATGACTTATTCTAAATTAGTCCTTAAACTTTTGAACATTCTATTTCCATCCTTAAACTATGACCCTATTTCTAAATTGGACCCTAAACTTTTGAATATTCTAATTTCATCCCCAAATCCATCCAAATATGTAATTAGTTTCATCACAATTTAACCTAAAATTTGCTTTTTCTTCAAACATATAATAACATAACTAGGCCTGACATTTTTATTAACAAGGAATGTGATTAGTATATAAGTACAGTTTGGGATGAAATCGAAATGCTCAAAAAGTTTGGGGACTAATTTAGAAAGAGGGTCATAGCTTAGGGATGAAATTGAAATGTTCAAAACTTTGAGGACTAATTTAGATCGATACTCATAGTTTAGGAATGAAATTGAAACATTAATAAGTTTAGAGGCCAATTTAAAATGAGGGTCCTATTTTAAGGACATGTGATGAAATTAACTCAAAAAATAAATAGGAGGATCCTTAAAGCCAAAGAGGGCAACCACCTCCATATAGGTTAGCATAATTAGCATACCGAATATTTAATTGTCTGCGCGATACAGGAAGTTTGCTGGAATCTATTCCAGGTGGATTTCAACATTTAATTTTAAAAGATCGAGAATATTAAAGTTCTTTAATTAAATTCCAAATTTAGGGTATTATTAAGAATAGTCAATAATTAAATTCCAACATTCAAAGAAGTACATTGGAAAAAAATTATGCCTCATTAATATATAAGTATCCCTCAATTTTAGGGTATTATTTTGTTAAGTCAAAGTTATAATATGGTTCTTTAATTATAGAACATTTCGTTAAGCCCCACAACTATTAATCGTTATAAAATTATCACTCATCTATTCATATATTCTAAAATTATCTTTTTTTTTCTATTAAAATTTCGATAATAATCTAAATTAAATATTAATTTACTCATTAAAATATGTATTTATTCATCTCTTCTATCATTTTATTAGTAATAGCAAACATTGTGCAATGTTCATCAAAAGCTGCACACAAGTCTATTTTATGATTAAAATAAATCATTGCCTTTAGAAAAGAAACACGGTTTGAAGTTAAATTTTATATAAAAATAAATTGACGTTGAAACAAAGGAAAGCATCCCCTTAACTTCAATAACAAGTATTAATACGATTAGGTCAAGGGATAATCAGTTTGATATCGTTTAATTAAGTATCAAATTTACATCTTTATGTATGTAAAAATTCTCACTAAGATATTTGTTCACTAAAATTAGATGTGTGACTTGGATCGATATGAATTAATAAGGACGAAACTTTAATACCCGAAAAACAACCAAAAAATTATAAATTAATTCAAGTTTTAAAGTAATTGTTGGATTTGAAACCAAAATTAAAACCGAGTATTGGCGATAACATAAACATCGACCATCTTTTTTATTTTTATTTTCTTAATAATATGAGATAATTATTAAGTTGTATTTATTTAGAGTTTTTTAAGTTATTAACAACACATTCTTTACATATACCAATATACGAACTTATAACTTTAAAAAAATTAATACTTTTACCACTAAAATTATTTAATATATTTATTTTATTTTAAGAGTGTATTTTTTTTATAAAAAACGGTAGTGTTCCTCTTTGATCCAACTTAAATTTGTATACGTACAATCCTCTTATAACGGAAACGGGAAACGGAGAAATGTCTTCCACTTGTGTGCAATCACCTGTAGGACCGTACGGGGTTGCACCATCTACTGATATTGTGGGTACAGGACAGGATGCCCTAATTTGAGCCTACACCTTTAGGCCATTGCTGAGTTTTTTCTGTCATTTTGTCCTTTTAATTAATTTAGGATTCCTATATCAATTTTTATTTATTTAATCAGTTAATACCATTTTTATTTGAAATAAAAGAAATCATATTTTCACCTTTTTAAAAATTAAATAAAATGATTTTTAACAGAATATTAAAAGCATCCTATTGTATACGGTGACATATAAAAATATATATCTTAACGTATATATTAAATGATTTTTATTTTTTTTTCCATTTCACGTTGCGATAGTCTACAGTTGTTGTTGCGATAGTATACAGTTGTCGTTGCGATTTTCCAAATTCATTGCGAAAATTCGTTGTGATAGTTAAAAAAAAGATTTTGTTTCTTAATAATTTTCTCTAAAAAGATAGTATTACCACGACCACGACCACGACCCGACCCGAGACGGACGGCGGCGGCGCGCGAGAGTCCCCCTTGTTCTCTATCACTCAACAAGGAAGTGAGAAAGTCAAGCCTTAAATACCATTCCCAATAGTGTTTCCAATACTATGTGGGATTGAGCATTAACAACACTTGTTTCTAATACAATGTGATTATTCAGGAAACAATTAACAATCATGCACCTTAAAACAACTAAATTAACAATCAATTGCATTAGTATTATACAATTAAATATATCATAATTAAAAGTCAATCTATAATCAATCGCGATTATTGTAATTTTAAGCAAAACATTCAAAAATAATATCACTATTTAAGGCTCAATCCCACATAGTATTAGGAACAAGTGTTGGTAATGCTCAAATCCCACATAGTATTGGAAACACTATTGGGAATAGTATTTAAGGCTTGGCTTTCTCACTTCCTTGTTGAGTGATAGAGAACAAGGGGGACTCTCGCGCGCCGCCGCCGCCGTCGTGGTCGTGGTCGTGGTGTTGGTAATGCTCAAATCTCCACTATCGCAACGAATTTGAAAAATCGCAACGACAACTGTAGACTATCGCAAAGCGAAATGGAAAATCGCAACGCGATTTTCAACTATCGCAAACGATTTTCAATTATCACAACGCGAAATGGAAAATCGCAACGCGAACTAAAAAATCACAATGCGAAATGAAAACTCGCAACGCGAAATGCAACGTGAATTTACGATAGTGGAGATCGCAATGCGAATTAGAGATCGCATTGCAATTTTTTTTGTCATTTTCGTAAATCCAAAAAAAATTGATCAAAATCGTATATTATCTGAGATTTTTGTCACTGAAATTATTTTCTCATTTTTTTTACTCTTAAAATCACTACGTTCGTGCATAAAATAAATAATTATTAACACTATCACATGATATACCTGGTAATTGACGATACTGTCCCTTATATTTCCAACGTATTGTAGAATATTGTTGTTTTCTGGAGTTGGCATAGTTATACTATCTTTTTTTGAAAAGAAGTGTTCTTCTACACGTGTTGAGCGGTCCCTTTCGCTGGCTGTGAAATTAGCTGTGAGGTTAGAGGATAACTTGCACTGATTGTTAACGTGTACCGCGACGCATAAGATCACCAGATAAACCTTGTTTTTTTAATAAATTACGTATTTAATACCTAAACTATAAATTTTGATCTATTTTAATTTTTAAATTTATATTTTTTTAAATCATACCTAAAATTTAATTTTTTATTTCGTTTTAGTATCTCGTTGTTAAAAACTACTTTTTGTTTCATTTTGGTATCTCCGTTCAAAATTTAACGTTAAGTTTTGAAAATATTGAAAGTTTAGATACTAAAACGTGACAAAGCTTATAGTTTAGGTACTAAACGCGTTAAGTTTTTAACGGCGGATATTAAAATATAACGAAAACTAAATGATAAGTATAATTTTGAAAAAATTAAAAGTTTATGTAGTAAAATGGAACTAAACTAATAGTTTAGATACTAAATGTATAATTTACCCTTCTTTCTTTTAGTTATTCATCTATGAAGTTTGGGGTTTGACTGGAACTGTAAAAAAGTGACCGAAACTAACGTGGTAACACGTGGAGCATTCATCAGTGTCCATAACTCTAGAGTCTAGACAGTCCTCGTGAACTGTAGAATAGATTTTATTTTTCCCAGCTATTTCTGAATCAGAAATTCTGATCACGGAGTCTGATGATTTAGTTTATTGCCACGTGTAAGCGTTCTATCTCATTGGTCATCCAAGATATGGGTGAGCAAATTTCAATTTTTTGGTTTTGTGTAATTGATTTTTTAATTTTTTTTTATTTTCAGTGTTTGACTGACGAAAAATAGATGATAAATGTAATTTATTTTCTTAATCAACTGAATTTATTTTGTATTTTCTAAAAAAATGACTTACTATTAGATTTTTCGTAAGTTATTTTTACAAAATTTTCAATTTAAAGCATAAACACTCAAAATATTATTATTTTATATATTTTATATTAATATAATATTTTAGTATTATTTTAATAAAATTATTAATTTTTAAATTATATTTATTGATAATTTTAATAATATAATCTAATATTTTTATTATTATAATTATATTATGATAGTATATAATATTATACTTTTATTTTAATAATACATAATAAATTATTAATAAAATTAATTTTATTTATTAATTTCATAAAAATCATATTATAAATTTTTTGAATATTTAAAATATATTTCTTAAAATATAATATGATATTCATATTTTCATAATATAATTTTTAATATTTTATTATTATTATTATTATTATTTTAATAAGTAATTAATATAATTAATAATATATTATTATTATTTTAATAAATAATTAAAATAATTAATAATAATTTTATTTTAATATATTATAATAATCTTAATATTTTTATTTATAAAATTATAGATACAACATTTTAATAATAATATTGACAAAAACAATATTAAATAAATTATTTTAATATTTTAAATTGTTTATTTTATGTGATGTTTATAATAACTTTTTTTTAAAAATATTACAAACAAAATGAGCTACACAAATCATTCAAACACTGTAAAATAATTTATAGGTATAAACAAACATGGGGACAGGTAAACAGGGCATTAATCCCACATAAGCATGTTTTTTTTTGCTATCCAGTGTCTATGTCTCATTTTTACTTTTTTTTTTAATTTGACAACTTTAAGGAGTGATTATTCTTATAGGTTACGAATTCGAGCACCAATGACTGCAATGATGATTATTTTACCTTTGTTGAATGGTTAAGAATATCTAGAACATATACAATTTTAGCAGACCTAATTAATAGGGGGCGCGCCCTGAGCTCATCTTTGTAATTGGGCCCCCCATTTTTTAAATCTTATTTTTTATCTTTAAAATTAAGGTCTTAATATTATTCAATCTTACTTTTTATCTTTATAATTGAAGTCTCTAATTTTTTTCAATCACTTTCTTACCTTTATAATTGAGACCCCTAATTTTGTAATCTCACTTTTAACTTTATAATTGAGACCCCTAAGTTTTTTCAATCTCAATTTATACCTTTATAATTGAGATTCCTAATTTTTTAATCTCACTTTCTAACTTTCTAATCGAGGCCCCTAAGTTTTTTCGATCTCAATTATACCTTTATAATTGAGGCCTCTATTTTTTTAAATATAGATTTCTACCTTTATAATTAATGCCTCTATTTTTTTACAATTTCATAAAAATCTCAATTTCTCATCACTTTCTTCATCTTTCTCGTTAATTTATTTAATTTTGAATTAAATCTAATCATATTTATCCCCCTTTTCTTTACAAATCTTATTTTTCAATTTACCAAATACTCTTTAATTCATAGTCTTCTCCAATTTCAATCTGACGATAACATAATATGTTGTTCTTTATTTTTTTTATTATTCAGAATGAAGCCGCATATCATAATTTATACCCACATTTGATTTTTTATTCTCTTAGTCGTATTTAAGGTGTTTTCTTAACAAAACAATGAAATTAATGTTCGAGAAAGTTTAATAATTTTTCTACGATATTAAATTAATTTTTTTAAAAAAGTAATTGAATATATTTTCCTTTAATCAGGGCATATTTTTAATTTTCGCTCAGGGTCCCGAAAATATTTGAGACGACTCTATACTCTAGGCTCACGCTAGGTTCAACGACAATTCAATATAAATTCAAAAGCTTATTGAAGATTTTAGATTCAAGCTACTGATAATGTACATGTCTTTACAGACGTAGCTATTTGAACTTAAATTCTCCAGAAAAAATAATATTTCTTTTTATCACTGAATATACTTAATGATTTAATCCAAATTTTTTATTATGGATTGTTGTCTTACGAAATTATAATGATACTTTAATAGGTAAGTTAGACTTTGTATAATCCACCTAAAAATCAAGTCTTTTGTTATTAGATGTATTAAATATAGATACATGTCCAACACAAAATAATTTTAAATGAAGTTAAAACTATGAGTGGCATAATCATAAATAATAACTTAATGAATACTTTTAAGGGTCGGATTGACATTTATTTTTAAAAAGTAATTTTAAAATTGATGTAGAAAATAATTTAAAAAGTGGATTTTTAGAAAAGCAGTTTAAAAATTAATTGTTCAGGATTTTAATTTAAAAATAATTTTGAAAATATAAAATGTACATTTTAGACATTATGTTGTAAATTAAAAATATAATATTTAAATTATTGGGTAAAGTACACTAATGATCCTTTGACTATAAGGTATTGCTTTAGTAAGCCCCTCAACAATTAAAAGTTACAAAATTATCCTCCAACTATAGAATGTTAATTTATTAAGTCTATCGACTATTGAAAGTTATAAAATGGTTATCCGATTATTCATTATGTTCAAAATTCTTCCTTTTTGGTTAAAAATTGGTGGTTGTCTAAGTTGGATGTTAACATGATGACTAGGATATGATAGTCGTTTGAGATTTTAGGATCATATTTTATCATATCACATTTAGCAAGTTAACGTTTAGCTCGGAATGCCATCAATTTTTAATAGAAATGGACGAGTTTGGAACATAATAAATACTCAAGTGACCATTTTATAACTTTTAATAATAGAGAAACTTAATAAAGCAATACACTATAATTAGAGATCATTTGTGCACTTTACTCTAAACTATATTTACGCTTATTGATCCTATGATACATTAAATTATAATAAAAATATAAAATAATATTTTTATGGTAATTCATTAATAATACTTTTATATGTGAAATATTTTATTAATAAAAGATATATTATCATTATTTTTAATATTTTAAATTTAAAATAATATTTTAATTATTTTGAGTTAACCACAATCACTTATTTAAAATTTAAAATAAAATAATTTAAATGATATATTTATATTTTTAACCATTTAAAAAATTAAAAATAAAGAGAGATATATAGGGATGGGCACGGGGCGGGGCGGGTTGGATTTTTGACTGCCCTGACCCCGACCCAAAAACATAAATATAAAATCCGATCCCATCACGCCCTGATTTTTATACTAAAACCTGACCTCAAATATCTTAATATTTTAAAAATAATTAAAATAGTATATTTTAGAATAATATATTTGTAATTATTTATTATATTTAAAATGTTAAATCAATATATTTTATAATATTTAATAATATTTAATAATTTAATAATATATTTTAATAATATAAAAATAAAAATTCTTAAAATATTAATTATAATTATATATATATATATATATATAAAATAACCAGGTCAGGTCGAGTTAGAGATTTTTCACCTTAAAAATTTTAAAAAAGTCCCCCTATCGGGTCGAGACTCGTCGGGTTCAAGTATTTTAACCATCCTTAGATATAATTATAAATAAATTAAAAAAATATTATTATATACAAAATATATCAATTTAAACTATAATAAAAATATAAATAAATATATAATTATCATAAAATATGTTTTATAATAACTTACTATTGATATTTTAATATATAAATCATAAATTTTATTTATTTTAAGTAATTAAAATAAATTATTAAATAATAAATTATTTTTAAGGATATTAACATTAAATTATTAAAATAAAATATAAATACATTCTCCCTATGTCCCATGAAATCTATCAACTATTGATTTTTTTTGGGGTCAATTTTTTAAATTTGACTCATAATTATTTAAAATTTATTATTGATAAAAATATGTAAAAATATTTTTAAAACCTAAAATCAAGTAGTTTTTAAATATATATTTTATAAAATTTTATTATTTTAAATAATCATGGTCAAAATTTAAAATTTTCAACTTTTTAAAAATCAATAATGGACACATTTAGTGGGACGTAATGAGTAATTAATAATAAAAATTGAATTTCAAAGTTATTTTCGAGGACAAATGAGTGGAGCTTGTGCATTGATAAGGGTAAAAATATAAAGTTGCTTCCAAACTTAAAGTTAGAAATGAAAAGACTATAAATCCTAGATTTTACGGTTAATTTGAAATTATCGTTTCCATCGTATTTTTTTTTCAATTTTTGTCTGTTTAACATTGATTTTGGTGTGAAAACAAACTTTTAGCTAAAATTGTTTTTAGACAACATTACCAAACAGACCCTAAATCAGACAAAACCATAAAGATAATCATGTTTAAAGAAGCAACAAAGAAGAGACCAAATTTCTAACAAATGGATGATTAATTGGGAGCAATTGAATACAAATTGGATGAGGTTTGAACAATGCAATTTAAAAATCTAACCTAAAAAACAAAGTATTAGAACACAATAAGTTAAAAAAAAATAATAGAGTTGCGCACATGTAAGAAGTCTGGAAAACAAGTGGAAGATGCCATGGAATGTTGTTGGTTCAACTTTTCTTCATATCTCTGTCCTTTGGAGAGGTCAAAACTATTAAGGGTAAATTACATCGGTCGTCACTGAACTTTACTCTTTCTCACATTTCACTCACTGTACTTTAAATCTGTTCAATTTTCTCACTGAATTTAATACATTTAGCATTTTTTGTTATTCAATCGTTTTCTCACTAAACGACGTTATAAATGAGATATTATATAGATACAGAATGACGTCTTTCTGGTAAAAAAGTTGTTTTTCCAAAAATACCGTTAAATATTTAACGGTCGAGTGACCAAAATGCTAATTATATTAAATTCAGTGAGAAAATTGAATGAATTTAAAATATATGAGTGAAATAAGAGAGAGAATAAAGTTCATATGATTAGTGTAGTTTATCCCACAATTAATTAAACATATTGAAGAAGATTCATGGAAGATGGAGGGAAACTACAAGTGACAATGAAATTGTCATTTTGGGAAGGGAACCTAAATATGCTCACGCAAAACCAAAGCATATTCTTTTACGTATCTTATTCCCTCTTTGCATTTCTTTAATATACATATTCTCATGTTCAACACTTGGCGTTAGGATAAAGCCAACTCCTTCATTGGAGAGAGAGAGAGGGTGGGTATTGGCATACATAATTGCCCCATTCTGTAAATTGGTACGTAAAAACCAAACACGAACCGAGCGAACTCGACAGTAAATGAATTATTGTTATTATTTAAGGTATTAGATTCGAGCATAAAAAATATTAGGTGTGTGAGTCTTCAATATCAAATGATTTTATGTTTTCTTTGAATAGATACGGTGTAATACTTAGGAATGACAACGGGTCGGGTTCGGGCTGGGTTTTGCTCGCCCCGTCGAAATAAATCCCCGACCCCGACCCGATCTCCGACAGATTTTTTATCAGGGCGCCCTATCGGGGATTTTTTTTGCCCCGTCCCCGAACCCGACTCAAAATATTATACACAAACTCGAAAATATTTTATATATAATTAATATAAAATATATAAAATATTACATATATATATATATAATTAATATAAAAATATAAATATATATATATATATAATAGGGGAGGGGATACCTTGCCCCGAATCCAAACCCGATCAGAAAAAATCATCGAAAAAAATCACCAAATCCAACCCGACCCGAACTTGACTGGATTTCGGATTTTCCCGTCAGGTTCAGATCATACTGCCATCTCTAGTAATACTTACATTAGATTAATAAAAAGAAAAGAAAGTCAAACCCAGAATTTGATCATCTGCTTTTCCATTCAGAGTTGGGCCCATTTTGCAGAATTTTGGGCCATAGATATAATATTGCACCAACTGATTAGCTCCGAGTTTTCGGTACATGCAGTGTCAATCAAACTTTTAAAGGACGCCATTAGAGCTGGAAAACGTTGTATAAAGTAAACAAATCATATGGAGGGATGGGCACAGGTCGGATCAAGTCGGATTTTTGGTCTATTCGCTCAGATTTAGAAATTATAAATCTTTCATTTGACTTGAAAGATATACACATTCCAGTCGACCTGAATCCCACCTATTTTTTTGAGATAAAAATTGAATTCGACCCGATCCGATCCGAAATAATATATTTATTAAAAATATTTTTTAGTCAATAAAAATAGGGATTTAATTGAAAAAATTATATATAGAGGGGGTATTATTATAATTATTCCTAAATATATAAGGTAAAATTATAATTTTTTTGAGTCACTTCGGGTCAGATATTTTTCATCATAAACTCGAACTCAACCTGACCCGAACCAGATTTTTTTTAAATATGACTTGATCAGATCGGGTCAGATTAGAAATCTTTAGGTTTGGGTCTCATGTCCCCCCTAATCATATGCCTAAATTCTAGTTACACCGAAGTCTCAAACACAGGTCAGGAAGTGAAGATAGATGCTTGATGAATTGAGCAGCTCGTGAGTTGTTTGAACTTGACTCGGTAAATATTCAAGTCGGTTTGATTTAACTCGCGCTCTAGATCAACTCAAAACCAAAACCTTAACAAGTTGAATTGAGTAAGATCCAACTCTATTCGATAAGTCCATTAGCAAATAGTTAATTTTTTTAATAAATATTTAGTAATTACCTTAAAAAAATCATTATAAGAAGTCTAAAAAATAATTACAAATTTACAAATAGACAATAAGAAATATGTTAAATTATTAATTAATAATTACTTCAAATTTACTAATTTATTAATTTTCTAATAAACAATAAGGAAAAAATAAATTATTAATTTATTACATCCAAAAATCAAATCCTAATTACCTTATTCAAAAATTGTGTGAGCTTAATGAACAATGAATCGAGTTGGGTAACAAAATTTTCTCACGAGTCAAGTAAAATTTAACCGAACTTAACAAATAACGAGTCAAATTGAACAATAATTTTTTTAACAAACACTAATCTAGTTCCAAATGCATCGGGCATGGGAGCAGTCTCGGAGAGCATGGGTGACGGTCTCTAGGGCAACATCACAAAGTGGGCAATTAGGATCGTCAGTCGGTGAAGCTTCGCTCGTTCACCATTGGTCATAAGCTTCTCTTTGAAAACTAACCAAAAGAAGGTTCGAACTTGTTGTGGGACACAGAGCGACCAAAAAAGAGACCAACAGCTGTCCCGGGGGTCCCTTTGGTCTTCAAGGAGCTTGGTATAGGCAGATCGGACGGTGAAGCTCAGATTACTAGACCACGGCCAAATGGGACGGTCATCAATGTTCGAGCTACTAGGTGGCCGAACGTTGATAATGTGGCGAAGAGTGTGCGGATGGAAACATTGCGCAAGAGCCTCTTCATCCCATTGTCTAGAAGCAGTTAAAATGCTATGGAAGTTCAAATTACCATGCATATGGGAAGCAGCGAGAATTTGACTGCTTAGGAGACCAAGAGTTGGAACCCAATTATCTTCCCAAAACCGAACCACAGACCCATTACCAATCGACCATGCGAGCAGGGAGGTGAGAGTAGGCCAGATTTTGGAAATTCCACGCCAAAGGTGTGAACAATGAGGCCAAGCGATTGTATTGGGATAGGCATCAAGAAATTGATATTTTTGCTTGAGCAAAGAAACCCAGTAAATGTCATTCCTGGTGAGAAGGGTGAACCCTAACTTCATAAGAAGAGCTTTATTTTGAATTGAAGGACAAATAATGCAGAGACCCCTACGATCAGTTGGTTGGCAGACCACATCCCAACGAACCAATGATACCTTTGTGTTATTCGCCGAGGATCCCTAGATGAAACATCTTATGTGGAGCTCTATTCGGCACAAACCTTTAGAGGGAAGGTCGTTACTTGGATAAAATAGATCGGCAAGGCAGATAAAATGGATTTCGCCAAGGTGATTCTCCCTGCCAATGAGAGTGTACGAGCAGCCCAACCATTGAGCTTGTCATGGAATTTGTCAGTGATAAAATTGAAGTGAGCAACACCTACACAAACTATGAACACCAGGCCCCCAAGATATTTATCAAAGCTCTCTACTTCTTGAATTCCCAGAGTAGAGCAAATAGAGTACCTCACATCCACAGGGGTATCCGGAGAGAAGTACACATGAGATTTCCTTTTGTTGACCCTATGTCCCGAGTAATACCCAAACCCTTCAAGAACATTGTCGATGACGGCTGCATGGGAGAGGTCCGCTTTAGCATAAAACATTAAATCGTCCGCAAAAAAAGATGAGAAATCTGAGTACCATTACGAGCTAAGATGAATCCCTTCCAAAATTTTGAGTTTACATAGTGTTGAATGCTATGTCCCAAGTGTTCCATAGCTAGAACGAAAAGATACGACGAGGGAAGGTCACCCTGACAGACACCTCTTTCAGGCCGGAAAGGGGTGGAGGTAGTGCCATTCCATTGAATCTGAATAGTAGAAGAGGTGAGGCAATGCATTATGATCCGTACAATATTGCGAGGAAGACCAGCTTCATTAAGAGTATCATGGATGAAATCCCATCGAAGGCTTTTTCAAGATCGACTTTGATCGCCATCCAACCTTGCTTGCTTCTTAACAAGCTCATTGAGTGGATGATTTCTTGGTTGATAATAATATTCTCCGTTATGGAACGACCAACAATGAAACTGGTTTGATTGGGGCTCACCAAGAGGGGCATAACACATTTTATTCTGTCAATGATTTTAGTAACGAGCTTGTACATTACTGTACATTACCAAGAGGGGCATTTATTATTCCTTTTACAATGTTTTTTTATTAGTCTGAAGTAATTATAAAGTAGTACATGTTCAAAATATTTCTTATTTATTGATAATGCAAACGTACTCTGTAGATATAACTAATCGAACTCAAGACCTCTAAGAAGAAAATCACTTTATTTTATCACTGAGGTCGCTTAATAGATTCCTAATAATTTTAAAATATGAATTAACTCATTGTCATCATGCAATGTAAAATACTTAACTATTTTTTCTTTATATTATGAAAATTTTAGGAGAACAATATTTATTTTTATCGCTGAAAATATTCAATAAATTCTCTTTTGGTTTATAGTTTAGTAGTCATCGGATGTATAATCCATATGATAAGAAATGTATCATCTATATATTACCCTTTTAAAGTTGATTTTAGCCTTTTAATTAATAATTTATTAGATAAATTTTAATACATTTTTAAAATCCTTAATCTCATAATTTTATTTATTTTTAATTTTTTAAAATTTATTTACTTTTTGAATATTAAAAATGATATTATTTTTTATTGAAAAATGATAATTATTAAAATATTAATTAATTTATTTTAATTTTCAAAGTAATAATCAAGAATAAAATTGGATGAAAATTAATAGAAAGATCAAAATTTTAAATAAATTAATACAAAAACTTAATAAAAACAATAAAATTAACTTATAAATTTTAAAATAACAATAAGAAACTCACACAACTAAACATGTTTTCGATAATAAACAAATAATATAAGAACGCTGCGTTGCAATCCGTCCTCCTTGAAATATATTGCCCTCAACGGCCTACGCTTAAGCCTGAAGCAGATCTGGTCTCCTTTTACTAGATCTCCACTCACAGCCGTCGATCCTTAAGAGCCGGCTCGAAGATGGTGCTGGTTTCGGCCGTACGGGATTACGTTAATCGGATGTTACAAGACATCTCCGGCATGAAAGTTCTCATTCTTGATTCTCAAACGGTAATCTAATTTTCTGGTTTCGATTCGTATTTACCTTCATTTTTATCTGAATAATTTATATCTTGTTGTTTTCGATTTTGTCATTAATTCCAAATATAAGATCACTTCAATTGGAAATAGATTAGTCGGGAAAATTGTTATGACCTTAGGATAGGAATCTCCGGATTTGATAAGTTTTTGTGGAATGAAGTAGTTGGAGGAGCTCTTTTCAATTTTCTGTAGCTGGTTTAAGGATTTACATATAAGTCGGGAAGCAAACACGGTTGCCATGATGGTACGCATGTATTAAAATGCTTGTTGATGTTTTCAACCTCTCCATCTTTCGACTGCCTTGGTTTAGAATTGATGATATTGATAGCGAACTGCTTAAGGATCATCTATCTTTTGTTCTTGTTTGAAGTCCATGTTGTAGTTTAGTCTAAGAACTTGGATGGCAATGGAGGGAGTGTAGAAGAGAGGAAGAGGGATTCTACAGTTCCTATTTTTTGCTTTGCTCAAGACTAAAATTGTAAAGAAGGAAAATGAAAGGAAGGTGTAAAAGGAGGCATGGTTCCCTCTTCCTCCTCCTCCTTCCATCCAAACATTTGGTAGAGATGACCTCTTTCCCTCGACAGATATCTTGATATGTCCTGGGGTCTTTAGTGATTTTTCTAATTCTTTTTGTTCCAATTTCCAACTTCCAAAGGTCAACTATTATGCACATGAGTTGCAAATCAAATGCTGTGTTACAATATTTATGTTTGCATATCATTTTTGTTATGGAAATTGAATATTAGATTTTACGGTTTTCTTTTCCCCTAATATATATGGATATGTATGGGACAAGCATAATCCTTAATGGCAATAAATGAGTCTTTTAAAAGGGAAAAGATAAATGTGATTTTGATTGTAGGTAATTTATTCTGTTTTTTGAGGCACAGGTTAGCATTGTGAGTGTTGTTTATTCACAATCAGAGCTACTTCAGAAAGAGGTATTTTTGGTAGAATTGATAGATTCCATTTCCAAGTCAAAAGAATCTATGTCGCATCTCAAGGCAGTTTATTTCCTACGGCCTACATCGGAAAATATTCAGTACATGCGGCGTCAACTATCTAATCCTAGGTTTGGAGAGTATCACTTGTGTAAGTTCTTTGTATCTTTCAATATTTGATGTGGCTATAATTTTATTTTACTGAAATATGGCAAATTGTCTTATTGCCCGTCTTAGATGTTTTTCTTGTGGTCCTCACATCATTGGATTTTGCAGTTTTTTCAAACATGTTGAAGGACACTCAGATTCATCTTTTAGCTGATTCAGATGAACAAGAAGTTGTCCAGCAAGTCCAGGTACATATAATACACTGATGTTATTTTTTTTTCTTTTTTACCGAATTGTATAGTTTGCAGTTCTTTATCTGGCTCTTTATTTAACAGTAAGAACATTAAAACTACGGAGTCTAGAATTTGCGCATAGATGGGTGAAAAAAAACTATCATATAACAATCTGCTAGAAGATGCAGAAAGAGGGCCATCTCCTATGGTTTGGTGAGATCTCTGGATGCTAAGGCCATAGATTGAAATTGCGAGGCACATTGCTTGATTGAAAAAATTGAGGACTTTATTTTCTCCAAGAGAAACTAACTTTGTATTTTGTAACTTCATAAAAAAGGCCATTCTAGTAGTGGTTTGATCTAATTATCTGTGGGAACTTTTTTTGCTTTATGTCAATAATTATAAATGATACATTACTGACATTGATGGTTTAGTAATTGTTATGCTAGCTTGAAGATTCTATGTTTATATTCCAGTTGACCTGTCTATATCTGAGTTTTCCTTAATAGCACAGTCCTTTTCATACATCGCTTTTGCTATTATTGCATTTTAATAATATTTTAGAGATACCCTATACCTTTTCATCAGAGTTTCAAAGTTTTACCCTTATATAGTTGCCACTTTAATCTTGCAGGAGTTTTATGCCGACTTCATTGCAATCGATCCTTACCACTTCACTTTAAACATGCCCTCAAATCACTGTTACATTCTCCCAGCAGTTTTGGACCCTTCTAATTTGCAGAACTTCTGTGACCGAGCTGTTGATGGTATTGGTGCAGTTTTCTTGGCGTTAAAACGAAGGCCAATTATTAGATATTCGAGGACCTCTGATATTGCAAAAAGGATTGCACATGAAGCAGCAGTAAGTAAAATGGCAACACTAAAATGATTACAAACAGTTTTACCAACTATTGACAAGAGTTTACTAATAAAAATGCTCCAGCATGTACTCGATTCATTGTGTCATGACTCTTTCAATATTTATGTCTATGTATATATATTACATGTTTTAGAGTAGCTTTAAAGTTTTGGCATGGGTAAGAAGCTTTAAGTTTGTTCCTGAAAATTGGAGTTATGAAAAGGAGCTAATTTGGTTCTTATTTTTCCTTATCGTGTTCTGTGTATCTGACAGAAACTAATGTACCAGCAAGAAAGTGGTCTTTTTGATTTCAGACGGATGGAAATGTCTCCATTGTTGCTGATAGTTGACAGAAGGGATGATCCTGTGACTCCATTACTGAACCAATGGTCCTATCAGGTACCTGTTATGACTCATTTGTAGCAACTTCTTAAAGGTAAAGGATGCATCCTGTTACTTTCACATGGGTAAAAACATTTACTGAATTATTTTTTGTAGGCAATGGTACATGAGTTGATAGGTATTCAGGATAACAAAGTTGATTTGAGAAGCATTGGAAAATTCCCCAAAGATCAACAGGTTGATTGCGTGTTCTTTTTGCTAGACATATTTGTTTTAATATTACTGTGGTTTATCTTTGTGTCCCCATGCTTTCAGGAAGTAGTGCTTTCATCAGAACAAGATGTTTTCTTCAAAGCTAACATGTATGAAAACCTTGGAGATATTGGAATGAACATCAAGCGAATGGTGGATGATTTTCAGCAAGTTGCTAAAAGCAACCAAAATATACAGACAATAGGTTCGTATCAGACAAAATTTAATATTTCAGATTGATTTGTAATTTTTTTTTTTGATTATAACTTTATTACGAGTTAGATCATTAAATTTTTATGATTTCAATAATATGCAGAAGACATGGCCAAATTTGTAGATAATTATCCCGAGTACAGAAAAATGCATGGGAATGTCTCAAAGCATGTCACATTGGTAACAGAAATGAGCAAAATAGTTGAAGAAAGAAAGCTTATGTTGGTTTCAGAAACTGAGCAGGAGTTGGCTTGCAATGGGGGGCAAGTTGCTACTTTTGAGGTAGTGTATTTTTTTTGTTTTATCTATTTTTCATTCTTTTTATGGTTCCGTATCTGTTTGAGTCTTAAGTATATCAGTCGGTTTACAGTACAATTTGTTATTCCATTAAGATACGGAAGACATTCACAAATTCAATGCTATTACAATTAGTGGTTTCGACTTTTGAGGTAGAAACTCGAGAGCAAAGAGTACAAGTGGATGAATCTGAAATACATTAAGTGGGTGAAGGACCAAGGGATTGGATCCTAGAAGTTGCATGAGGGCGTTGCATTTGTTGTTGCTAGGGATGTTAAAAGTTCAGCTTCTTAGAATGATTGAGATGGATCAATAAAAGCTACTGTCGAAATGGATGTTATTGCTTGTTATCATGCGAAATTGAATCTGATGTCAAGGAGTAACATCTGGTTCAATATCTATGATTAAATAAGCTTATTTTTTTTCTCTCACAGAATTCTTTTTTTAAGAAAAGGAAAGATTTAGTCAACATCTTTTTGGATTGAATTTCATGAGTGTGGCAAAAAAGTTTATGGAAGAATATCTAAGCAGCAAAATTTCCCCTCACACATTAAATAATACTCTTGGAAACAAAA